>NC_044916.1:22136434-22207032 GCF_003576645.1 Ipomoea triloba | reverse complement strand
TATATATATATATATATATATATATATATATATATATATATATATATATATATTCTGACTAAGAATTGACCGGGGTTGAAATTCTCTGTCCCCGCCTAATTTCTCGGGGGAACGGGGATGGGGACTATTTTCAATTCCCGCCGGAAATGGGGATGAGGATGGTGTTGGGGTTGGGGTTTCGGGGACGGGGACAGGGAGTATACTCCCCGCCCCGCCCCATTGTCATCCCTACAAACAATTATATTTTAGACACTTTTTGTGTTTCTGATGACTTTTCTGGTGAAAGTATATTTTAGAAAAGGGTAATCTAATCTCTTCAATTATTTTTTATTTTTATTTTCATATTTTTGCTTCGATTTTTAAAAAAAAAAATTAAGAAGGTTTATTTTCACATTTTTATTTCTATTTTTATTTTCACAAGTATAATGGCCTTACCCATCATGATAGGAGCACAACACACTCATATTGCACTGGCATGGAAGCACCGCACCAACAGCCCCTTCTCCTCTTCTTCTTCTTCTTCTTCTCCTTCTTCTTCTTCTTCTTCTTCTTCTCATAACCAACAATTGTCATTCTTGGATTGTGCAAAAAAAATGAGCTTTTCGGTCTGTACTGAGAAGTGACACTGTGCCAAGAAGTGAACTTCTCTGACTATATCAAGAAGGTCTTAAATGGCTGAGACGTCACTCTGTTCAATATATAATTACCAAGATCTTTCGAAAAGTTATATTATTTTCTTCCTTATCTATAAGGTCCATCTTAAAATATAATTACATATATACTTAGATTACTTACAAATGAGATTTTAACACTCAATGCATAATAAAATTGTACATTACCACTTAACTTATTTTTGTCATTTTATTATGGAGTACAAAGTATAACTAAGCACCATTATAAAATAAAGATTGTAAAACATTTTATTTGTATTTAAAAAAGTTGTATAAATTTTGGAATAAATTGATGTGTAAATTTTTAAATTTATATTAATAAAAAAAGTAATAATGACAAGTAATTTTGTAATATATCAATTTATTCTAGGCTACAGCTTGTCGTAGCGTGGCTTATAGAACCTACTAGTTTACTTGGGTTTCTCCCCTCCTTAGAACAAAAACGAAAAATAATTTTGTACTCCGTAATATCCCTTATTATAATAAAGCCAAGGGATTTGGTCTCTAATATGGCTCCAATCTTCCGCCCATGTTTTGATTTATGTTTTCCCATTTTTTTTCGTTCGCATTTTGCGCTGGAATAGAGAGCCAAAATATCGGTTTGTATACAAAATACAAATGTGAAAGGAGATTTTCCTTCCCAATATTTTGGTTTGATCAAACGTCAATCTTAGGCATTATGATCATTGCATTGATTTTTTTAATTCTAAATCCTAATTGGTTGAATTTTTGAATTGTAAATATTTCTGATTTATATTATTGAGATTGAGTAAAATTATAATTCTAATACTTATCTCTTTATTTCTAAATGCTATCTAATTGTTGTTTAAGTTCGACAGTGCATTTAATGTTGTTCTTGGAAATCGTTTAAAGTTGGTTAATCATATTTACGTTAGCCTAAATAGTCCCTGCGTGATGATTACGTATCACTAATCTATGCATATTGCATCCTATATATATGTTGATAAAATGGTAATCGCTATGCATACTTGAACACCGGTTCAATACACATACACAAACTTGCTTGAGAGAATTTACTCATCTTGCAATGGCGGGTCAGTTTGTTCTTGTGTCCCAACTGAAGCCTGAGTCTACCACTAAAGCCATTATACTTCGCTTGGTTCGAAGTTATGTAGTGCCTGAAAATCCAACAACAAAATGCATTAAGACCATTGAATGTCTGTTCCATGATGAAGGGGTTAGTGTCTCTTTAACAGTTGTCCTTGTCTACTTTAGTTTATTATTGATCTTTAACAACTGCCTTCTATACTACATTATATTTCTGTTTTCTAGGGCACCTTCATTCATGCTACTATTGGGAAGAAACAAGTGGAGAAATATGGGAGTAAGTTTAAGGATGGGAAAGTGTATGCAATAATCCTATGCATTACAAACTACTTACCCTACAAAACGAGTACTCTGCCTATCATGATCAAGTTCAAACAGGACACATTGGTTAAGGAATACAAACAAGTTGTTTTTCCTAAACATATGTTTCGGTTAAAGTCCATTGCCTCAATCCTCCTGAAAGAAGACCTTGATGATAAGGTCTTGATTGGCATGTTACTAAATTTGTAAGTTCTTACATTGTAGGTTATTTTTCTAATCTTCTAACCAGAATTTCTAACTTGCAGATGTTATTGGTAGAGTAGTACAAATCTACTCTCCTGTTGAAATGAGTATTGGAGGCAGGAATGCTAGGTTAATCGACTTTGTTTTGGAAGATGCAAAGTAAGTTTTCTTGGTTTTATACTCTTTCTTCCTATGTACTTAATCAAAAGTATCTATGACTTCTACTATACGATTTGTTATCTCTTTACAGTGAGAATCAGATTCAATGGGATGAACGTGTGGATCAATTTCTGCCCTATTTTAGCTTCACCTCTCTTGAAACTGTGATACTATTGTTGCAGTTGTGCCGGGCCAGAATCCTAGACAGTTAGTCTTTCTTTCTATTGCTTTTTATGTACCTATTTCTGCTATTCATTATTTTTATTCCATTGCATCTTATCTACTTTTTTTGTTCCTACAGTTTGTAATAAAGCTATACTATTCTGCTCAATACATAAATAGTGTTACCTGTTAAGATCCATTTAGTTCTACATTCAATCAAATAGAATTCCAGTTAGGTCTGGCTTGTGGTTTGACAAGTCATGCCCTCCAGAATTCTCTATACACAAGTTATGCCCTCCAGATGTTGGTGCTGGTATGCATGGTGGTTCAACTGATCTGGTAGATGAAGACAGTTTGGTTATTTGTACTTATTTATTAGACATGGTCTTTGTGTTTTGCAGGAGTGCTTTGCTGGGCATGATGTTGTGAATTTGGGTGATGATTGTGATGACTTAGTGATGGTGGAGGGTGGTGAGAGTGTTGATAGGAATCCTATGGCTGAGAATGAAAATTTGCTTTTAGGTATACAATCTGAAGATGGGACGCAGGCTGGTGGTTCAAATGGTGTTAAGAGGTGTTTGATGGAGGATTTTGCCAAAGTAGAGGTGCCTAAAAAACGTCGAATTCTAGCCATTAAGGAAGAATCTACTTAATCTGAGGACATATGCAAGTGTTTATTCACATTTTGTTTTTGTACTACTTTTGTGTGGCTGCTTTGGTTTAAGTGTAAAATGTGCCTAAATTTCGTCTACTAATTGCTTTCCAAGTAATCTATTTTGTTATCTTAGGCATATTTTTTTGTAATGTAATTAAATTGTATCTATATGCAGCCTATTTTGTAAAACAGTTATGTATGCATGCTTTATGGAATATCAAATATGGCATGTCGGAAGTATTTATAAAGATATGGTTCAGTTTACCTTTGTGCCTTTTCTTTTTATTGTCTCTCTTTTTTTTTTTTCATATTCTTCACCATATATGTCAGCTCTCTATTTCCTTTACAATGACCTTCTTATTGATACAGTCTTCTGGTTTTCTACACAAAAAAAAAAAAAAATCTACAAAATCATATCATCAATTTCAGCTGATGAGGCAAATATTTGAAGCAAATTATGTAGTCATTATGTACATAGATTTATATCTTCCTTTAAGTCCTGACATTAGGAAATATTAGTATTCCACACTAAATAGTAACATCCAGAGTGCCTGTAATAACAACTAATCAATTTTTTTCCTCGTTATTATACATTGGCAAAGAAAATATTGACATTCAGATTACTTTCTAGAGTTATTTCCAGCAATGGTCATCCGACTATGTTGATTTTCCAAAATTAGTCCTCGACTTTTAATTTGGACAATTTAGGTCCCTTGACTNCTGCTCAATACATAAATAGTGTTACCTGTTAAGATCCATTTAGTTCTACATTCAATCAAATAGAATTCCAGTTAGGTCTGGCTTGTGGTTTGACAAGTCATGCCCTCCAGAATTCTCTATACACAAGTTATGCCCTCCAGATGTTGGTGCTGGTATGCATGGTGGTTCAACTGATCTGGTAGATGAAGACAGTTTGGTTATTTGTACTTATTTATTAGACATGGTCTTTGTGTTTTGCAGGAGTGCTTTGCTGGGCATGATGTTGTGAATTTGGGTGATGATTGTGATGACTTAGTGATGGTGGAGGGTGGTGAGAGTGTTGATAGGAATCCTATGGCTGAGAATGAAAATTTGCTTTTAGGTATACAATCTGAAGATGGGACGCAGGCTGGTGGTTCAAATGGTGTTAAGAGGTGTTTGATGGAGGATTTTGCCAAAGTAGAGGTGCCTAAAAAACGTCGAATTCTAGCCATTAAGGAAGAATCTACTTAATCTGAGGACATATGCAAGTGTTTATTCACATTTTGTTTTTGTACTACTTTTGTGTGGCTGCTTTGGTTTAAGTGTAAAATGTGCCTAAATTTCGTCTACTAATTGCTTTCCAAGTAATCTATTTTGTTATCTTAGGCATATTTTTTTGTAATGTAATTAAATTGTATCTATATGCAGCCTATTTTGTAAAACAGTTATGTATGCATGCTTTATGGAATATCAAATATGGCATGTCGGAAGTATTTATAAAGATATGGTTCAGTTTACCTTTGTGCCTTTTCTTTTTATTGTCTCTCTTTTTTTTTTTTCATATTCTTCACCATATATGTCAGCTCTCTATTTCCTTTACAATGACCTTCTTATTGATACAGTCTTCTGGTTTTCTACACAAAAAAAAAAAAAAATCTACAAAATCATATCATCAATTTCAGCTGATGAGGCAAATATTTGAAGCAAATTATGTAGTCATTATGTACATAGATTTATATCTTCCTTTAAGTCCTGACATTAGGAAATATTAGTATTCCACACTAAATAGTAACATCCAGAGTGCCTGTAATAACAACTAATCAATTTTTTTCCTCGTTATTATACATTGGCAAAGAAAATATTGACATTCAGATTACTTTCTAGAGTTATTTCCAGCAATGGTCATCCGACTATGTTGATTTTCCAAAATTAGTCCTCGACTTTTAATTTGGACAATTTAGGTCCCTTGACTTTCAAATTCTTTCCAATGTTGGTCATTTCGTCAAATTTTGATTAAATTGAGGTCAAATGAAGGGGTAAAATCGTCCGTTCACTTGTATACTCGTATTTCTTCTGTCCTATACGCTATATATATGAATATAATATCAGTCGAAGAGACATCGAATGAGATTCTATGGCTTCGGTTGAGACTTCGACTGAGATTATATTCAAATATACAGCGTATAAGATAGGAAAAATACGGGTAATAATACACTAAACATGTGATCGGACAATTTTACCCCTTCATTTGACCTCAATTTAACCAAAATTTGACGAAAGGACCAACATTGGAAAGAATTTGAAAGTCAAGGGACCTAAATTGTTCAAAGAGTTAATTACCGATTTGGTCCCTCGACTATTGGGATTTCACCACTTTGGTCCTCGACAATTTTTTTTGCCCAATTAAGTTCTCGACTTTGAAAAAATTAACCAATTTGGTCCTCCCGTTTATTTTACCATTTGATATCCATTAAATCGGGACCAAATTGGTAATTTCACTATAGTCAAGGGACCATTTCAGTCAAAATTAATTACCGAAATGGTCCCTTGACTATTGAGATTTCACCAATTTGGTCCTGATTTAACAGTTGTTTAACACCAAAATAAACGGAGGACCAAATTGGTTAATTTTTTCAAAGTCAAGGACTTAATTGGGCAAGAAAAATTGTCGAGGACCAAAGTGGTAAAATTCCAATAGTCGAGGGACCAAATCAGTAATTAACTCATTGTCCAAATTAAAAGTCGGGGACTAATTTTGGAAAATCAACATAGTCGGAGGGCCATTGCTGGAATTAACTCTTACTTTCTAATACAAACTGATGTCTAAGTTGCCCTATTTCTAATAGTTTAATATGCAGTTGCCTTTAAAAAAATTGAGTCTTATTTTATACACGTAATTGTTCTATGTTCCACCTCACAATACAATATCTCAAGCTCAATATTATGTTTTCAGAGGTGATTTTTAAGGTATGTACACTCATATATATAAACACAGATATGTAATGCAGAGGAAACATTAAAACAAAATTGCAGAGATATAAATCATCAGATTTCTTTAACAATTAAAACAAAATTGCAGAGGAGTTTTATTCCCAATGCAATAGGTAATGCTTTTGAGTACAACTCTAGGCCATAGTAATCATTCAACTACAATTACCAATATAGGAAATGGCTATAAATAGCTACTTTGAGATGTGTAAGAAAACATTTCTTCAAATTCATACTCACTCTTCAGTTTTTCATTCTGAGTTCTTGTTTGACAGTATAATGAAGATTGAGAGGTCAAGAACTATAGGTTGCAAGAGAAAACTAGAGGAGTCAAATACAAGTATTTTAATATCTAATTGTTTGTAGGTATAATTCAAAGAACACATATAAATTTATTAACTATTGTTACAAATGACCTCTTTACATTTGATAAGGCTTTAACATGGAAATGTTTTACTTACTATGTATGATTCAGTATATATTTGTCTCATAAACTGCCTTTAGCTTCACAATTCTATCAATATATGAGTACTATTCCTTTTCATCTTAGTCATGCAATTTATTTGTTAAAATAACTAAATACAAATAGCAAATATATCCACATTTGATTTCAATACACATAGTTTTTATCGTATATATTTTTAAAATTTAAAATATGGATATCACACAATTCATAAGGGACAAAGTATTTGAAAATACAACATACAAAAACAGTACAAGAAATCTTATTTAAGTTGAAAAAACTTATCTTCATTGCACTGTAATTCCCTTCAATTAGGTAAGCCTCTGTGTGCCATCTACCTCAACTCTAGGGTTTTGTCATTTTGTCCAAATTAAATTCCACCGGTGAAGTATATAGTTAGTGTTTGGCCTCAATCAAAGAAAATATGTGTAAATATTTCTAAAGATATTAAATTAGTCGAATATTTTCCATATTCTTTTACGTAATGCCGGAAAAAAATAGCAGTAGAGGTAATTGTGACTTAGCTTTGTTAATCGTTCATATCCTTTTGAGTTCATTATTCCACTTCTTCACATATTTATCTCTGGCTTTTGGTGTCTGATTTCCGAATTGATCTTTTCTGAGTACCTATCATTTGCAGAGGTTGATGTTGGTAATATTAGGGTTTAATAAAACATATTTGAACAGAAATTAATTACACAAAGAAATTAGGAGTGAGATTACCTGTAAAATGAGTCAATAGCTTCGAACTCCATTGAAGCAAATGGCCGACGATATTTCTTCCAGTTGGTCGATTTTCCTGCCATCCATCGTCGGTGCTCAACTGAGGGTTTTGGAATTAAAATTGTCTGGATTTTAATTTTGGTGAAATCAATCAGTGTTAGTCATTTCTAGGAGGTGTTTTGTACGTGATTTATATTTGTGAAAGCGGAGTAGGGTTTCGGACACGGCAGAGAAGCAGAGATGGATAATGGTGTCTCGGCGTCAATCCTAGGCGGTGGTTTGGTGTTTATATGTTGGGCCAATTGGGCCAGGACATGGCTAATTTTTTGGGCTGCTGTTGTGGGTATATAATTGATAAAATCTGAATTTGTAGAGGACAGATTTGGGCTAATAATATTTGGAATTATTAAGTTTTTTTGTTTAGAGTTTTGATAAAATTTAAAAGTGTAACTATATTATTATGAAAATATATAGATACTACACTAAATATATAAAAGTCTAATTATATTATTATACTGTAGATTTTAATATTTTTTTTTCATATTTTTTAAAAAATAATTCTAAGAATCTTAACTATAATAAAGCAAAATCATTGTGGTGAAAAATCCCCGCCCAATGCATGGTGAAAACGTAGTCGTTTTGATTTTGGGAGAGTATTTAATAAAATGTTTTTAAATATGGAAATGGTTCACATGGTCGAAATAATTAATGACCGGCAATTAAATATGGTGATGTTTAATTAGCCGCTTGGTATTTCCAATATTAACAATTGGTTTACCAAGCTCATCGTAAATCTATATCTTAACAATTGGTATACAAGCACTTCCAAAACCTACTTATAAATACATCTCTTTGTACCGGAGTCAAAAACTTCAACTATAATACATCAAGTTACTTCGAAAAACACAGAAAACCTGCAGTCTCTCCGATGAATACAAGAAGAGCAATATGGGTCCACGTTCTGCGTACATATGAAACCCTGGAATGAAGAGGGAGTGAAGCCATCAAAGGTAAAGAAGTAGTCTTCCATGATCAAGAGGTATGTTTTATTTTAATATTTTTCCATAATATTTTCTCCATGTTTTTATGAATACAGAAACTAGGAAGAGTGGAAATAATCAAAGGAGAAGAATCATGGAAAAGGCAGACATAATGGAGCCAGACATGAAGAAACAACCTTCTACAGGTAGCTCCTCAAATGTGTAAAAGAACTACAACATGCCTTTCTCTTCTAATTCCTTTGTGGAATTGGATTTAGACTATTTTTTTTTTGTTATTACAGGTCTCACATGGTTTGATGATAGATACATTTGCGGGATCAGACTTAGACTAGAAACAGTGATATAGGAACTTTGTGCTTCTTTGCATTAGCTCATTGTTTAGTTTGGTCATATTTCTGCAATAGAGTCTATTTGTGGCTTCTTTGTCCCGTATTTTAGTTATTATATTGACTATTGTATGTAATTGTTTATTAAAGATGAAAGAAACATCATGTAAAAGGGTAAGTTAAATTCGTACCTTCAAAAAAGAGAAGCAAGTAAATCAAAAAAAACATGGGCGAAGAAACTCTCTCTAGGAAAACTTGCGAAGAGCAAGATCTCCTCGACAGAAGTAACAAGAAGAAGAAAACGACAACGGAATCTCCCATGGGAGAAGCCTCACCGCCTGGAAACGCATCACTGCCGGGAAATGGAGAGGAAAGTAGTGGCACTGGATCGTGAAACAGACGGGGGCACTCTCGTTCAAACAGATCGTGGCAAATGAAAACCTGCAGAATGATAAACAGATGGAGGACGATATTGACCTGGTTTCGGAGGACGAAGAGGATGCTGATGATGATGTTGACAAAACTTGCCCGGTTATCAGACTCACGAGGGAGGAGAAGGTGCGGCTGAGGAGCAAATGGAAACAAACCCTCATTGTGAAGGTGATGGGTAGGAACGTTGGCTATGCATACCTTCTAAGGAGACTTACGGCATTATGGAGACCAAAGGCGAGAATGGAGGTGGTGACTGTCGACAACGGCTACTTCTTGGTTAAGTTCGCGTCGATAGATGACTACGAGTTCGCGAAGTATGGAGGACCTTGGATGGTCCTCGACCACTATCTCATTGTGAAGGAATGGGTTCCGAATTTCGACCCCTTTACGGATCGAACGGAGAGTATGATAGTATGGATCAGGTTTCCTTGTTTACCGGCAGAATACTTTGATCATCAATTCTTGATGAGAGTTGGGGCGAAAATCGGCTGGCCAATCAACATCGATACAGCGACGAGCCTGGTCTCACGAGCCAGCTTTGCAAGGGTATGTGTGGAGGTTGATATCACAAAACCGCTGCTAGCGAAGTTCACACTACGTAACAGGGTACGCCCGATAGTGTATGAAGGGCTGCACCTAATATGCTTCAAATGTGGTACGTATGGTCATAATGCGGAAAACTGCAGCCTAAACAGAAGCGAAGACACCAATCCGGGCATGAACACAGTGGATGGCGAGACGCCGGAGAACAATCCCGAAGCTGGTAACGGTCATCAAGGTGGCAGAATTGGAAAGAACAGAGGAAATATGGGAACTACCTTAATTAGGCCTGAAATCACGGAAGACTATGGCTCATGGATGGTAGCCACGAAACCAAAAAGGAATTATTCTAGGAATCCGGGAAACGCGAATAATGGAGGGGATGTCAATGGAATGAAGGGTCAACAAACAAACACAAAAGGAAAGAATTCGAATATGCAGCAGGGATCACGATTTGCTACTCTTTCCGAGAATATGAGCGAGGATGGTGAGCAAACAAGGGAAGAGAACGTTAGAGAGGAGAACGTGAAAGAATCCCAGAATCAAGGAGCCATAAGATCGGGCCATGCAAAAGGAAAAAGGCCAACGGCCCAAGTGTCGGAGAAACAAATAATGGGTAATAATAAGCATGGTAAACATCGTAGCCAGCCCGAAGCGGGTGAGTCTAGTACTAGGCGATCCACCAACAAGAAAGCACAGAACACACAACCCAACCGGGCGGGAGCTGCAACAGAACACACATTAGTCACTGGGGACAAAAATGGGCCTACTAACGTGCAAGTCTTTGAAGAGGAACAAGGGAATGATACAGAAGGATCGCATGGGCTTGAGCTTCTAACGGAGAACCTTGATGATCCACCGGATGGAACGCAGGATGAGGAACTGGAGCCGACTGAAAGGTTCGAGGATTGTGAGAGTCCAGCAGACATTGGTGCGTCTGCAATGGAGGTGGAGCAGTGAGGTGTATCCTCATTTTTCTTTTCGTTGTTGTTTTCATTTTCTGTGTGTTGTGGTTTTTTCCCTTTTCGTTGCTTTCCCTTGTTGTTGTTTTCCTTTGTTGTTGTTTCCCATGAAGATAATCACATGGAACTGTCAAGGTGCAGCGTCTAAGAGCTTTCTTAGAGCTGCAAAATGGATTCTGAAAAAACATCGTCCTGACATGTTGTGTTTAGTTGAAACAAAGACATCCGGGCATACCGCGGACTCCATCTGCATGAAACTTGGCTTTGACGAGTGGGCAAGAGTAGAGGCCCTTGGTTATAGTGGAGGTATTTGGATCCTTTGGTCAGGAGGGTTGTTGGTTGAAGTTTTAAATTCCCACCCTCAGTTTGTGCATGTATCAGTTAAGGAACCGAACGGGAGAAAATGGAATTTCTCCACGGTTTATGGCAGCCCTTCCCTCTATCTTCGTAGGCGGCTTTGGACTGCTTTAGGTAGAAATACAGTACAGGTGAATCACCCTTGGCTGATAGCTGGGGATTTCAACGCTATTGTGAGCCAAGAAGAATGTTCTAACGCTCATAATGCGGGAAACCATAGAAACGACGATTTCAAAAACTGGATTTTCAGAGAAGCCCTTATCGACCTCGGTTTTGAAGGTCAGAAATTCACATGGAGACGTGGACGAGAAAGAGAAACCTTTAAAGGCGCTAGACTCGATCGTGCTCTGTGCTCTATGGAGTGGATGGACTGCATGCCTCATACGAAAGTGATACACCTCACGGCTTTAGGATCTGACCACTGCCCGATCCTCATTGATATGGACACGCAAGAAAGAAAGAAAGGTGACAGATTCATGTTTCAGGGCGCATGGACTAGACACCATTCATTCATTGATATTGTTCGTCAACACTGGATTAAGGAAAACACAGTGTGGCAAAACTTAGACGAGATGACTACCAAGCTTAAGGATTGGAACAGAAACGTCTTTGGCAACATCCATCTTAGGAAAAACAAACTGTTGCGGCGCCTAGAAGGGATTCAAAGACAGTTTGATCATGCACACCATACTGGTCTACTCAAACTGGAATGCAAAATCAAAAAAGAGTTGGAAGAGACGTTGCAGCAAGAAGAATTACTCTAGTTTCAACATGCAAGCGAGGATTGGATTGCATCTGGTGACAGAAATACTAAATTCTATCACGCTGCCACAAAAACTAAGAAGGCCAAAATCGGAAAGTACAATTTCCTTGATGAGGAGGGCAACTCTATTAGTGATGAAAAATGAATAGCAGAATCAATTCAGAACTACTTTCATCGCATTTTTACCAAGGATGTGGAGGCCGAGGTCAACTACATGCCAAAGGGAAGGTTCTCTACACTTGGAGAGAATGATTGGATTGTCTTTAATGCTACGTTTTCTATGGAGGAGGTAAAATCTGCTCTATATGAGATGAGTCCTCTAAAAGCCCCGGGGTCGGACGGATTTCACGCATCTTTCTATCAAACAGCATGGGCGGTTGTGGGTGAGTCGGTGTTCAAACAGGTGGACAATTTCTTAAAATCAGGTGAGCTGGATGCGGGGATGAATGACACCTTCATTACCCTCATCCCTAAAGTCAATTGCCCTACTAACGCTAGCTAATACCGTCCGATTGGGCTTTGTAATGTGATTTACAAAATCATTACAAAGACAATGACAAACCGTATCAAGCCCATTTTAAGGAAAGTTATTGCGCAGCAACAGAGCAGCTTTGTGCCTGGGAGATAGATAACTGATAATATCTTGATCTATCAAGAAGTCATTCATTCCATGCGAAGTAAGCAGGGCAATAAGGGATTCATGGTCCTTAAAATTGACCTGGAAAAAGCCTACGTGGCTTGAATAAAATTGGGATTTTATTCGGGACACGCTTGACGATGTTGGCATGAATACAGAGTGGATCAGAAATATCATGGCCTGCGTGGAATCCCCTAGAATGAATATCCTTTGGAATGGTGAACAATTGGATCAGATTATACCATCCAGGGGTATTCGCCAAGGAGATTCTATCTCTCCTTATTTGTTCGTGTTGTGCATGGAACGGTTGAGCCATATTATAAACGAAGAGACTGATAAAGGACAATGGAAAGGCATCCGACTATCAAGGTATGGACCCGCTCTCACTCATTTATTTTTTGCTGACGATCTTGTGCTTTTTGCTGAAGCTTCACAGGATCAAATTGCGGTGATATCTCGGTGTCTTGAGAGATTCAGCAAAGCCTCGGGTCAGAAAGTTAGTTTACACAAGTCTCAAATCTTCTTCTCAAAAAATGTGAATAGGGATGAAGCCCTAAGATTGGCAACTGACGCCGGTATACCCGAGACTGCGAACCTCGGAAGGTACTTGGGAGTCCCCACATTCCATAGTCGAGTCACCACCAACCTCTTCTCCCCTATGCTAGAGAAGATTGATGACAGACTCAATGGTTGGAAAACCAAGTTCTTAACGCTAGCAGGTAGACAAGTACTCGCCCAATCTGTTCTTCAGACAATCCCCTATTATGGGATGCAAACCATCTACATGCCGGCTGGAATTTGGGAGGAAATCGACAAGAGGATCCGAAGATTCATTTGGGGTGGCACTCTGGAGTCCAGAAAATGCCACCTCGTGTGTTGGGATGAAGTTACAAATCCCAAGCACACCGGAAGACTAGGAATCAGATCCGCGAAGGATATGAATTTGGCATTCATGGCCAAACTTGGGTAGAAAATTATCACTGATAAGGAAAGCTTATGGGTTAGACTGCTAAAGGAGAAGTATGCTCATGGCAAGATAGGGAATGACGCGCTTACTGCTAAGCCGAATTGTTCTAATGCTTGGCGAGGTATTGTTGCAGCAAAGAACATTATTCAAACAGGCTGTAGGAAGCATGTGAACAACGGAAAAACAACGCGATTCTGGAAGGATGCTTGGCTCCTGGAAACACCTTTTGAAAGCTCCACCATCAACCAGGAGGATAACAACAATAGTGATGAGTTGGTTAGCGATTACTGGGATGACACTACTGGCTGGAGATGGGAAATGATGATGTAATTACCGATGGAGATAAGGAATAAGCTTAAGTATCATATGATTCAGAATGACGATGAAGAGGACGAATGCTACTGGAATTGAGAAGCTAACGGTAAGTTTTCTGTCACTTCAGCGTATCCCATTTTGCGTAATTCCCCGTCTAATATGCAGGACGAGCTTTGGAGCAAATTATGGAAGTTAAAAGTCCCCAACAAACTCAAGACCTTCCTCTGGACCGCCGCCCATGATCGCTTAATGGGAAATGCCGAGAGGGTGAGAAGAGGACTAACAACAGACGGCAGTTGCGGATGTTGCAATGGAGAGTTGGAGTCGGGAGAACACATCCTTCGGAGATGTAGAAAGGCTCAAGAAATATGGGAGACATTCACACCAGCAGAGAGGAGAAGGGGATGGCGACATACCAGCTTCCACGACTGGATTGTGAAGAACATGTGCAGCATGGGAAATAGGAAGGACGAAGACGACTGGGCACGCCAATTTGCTATCATAGCGTGGTGCCTCTGGAAATGGAGATGTGATAGAGTTTTTAACGGAAGAGAGCCGACGCTTCAACAAAAACTCAGCTGGATCAAGACAACGGGAGAAGAGTTCGACCGGGCTTTCGCGCACCAAAAGCATACTTCGGCGAAGCCAACAACACACTCCATCCGCCAACTTCGATGGAGTGCATCCATTGATCATCAATACACTCTCAACGTAGATGCAAGCATCAAACCCGGCATCAACACAGCAGGATGGGGAGGAGTTATTCGCAATAACAGAGGTGAATGGGTCGAAGGCATCTCGTGTAGTACTCACCATGCAGAACCGGCGTTGATTGAGGCATGCGCGATTGCAGAGGGACTACGATGGGCTTGGCAAAGAGGGATTCGCAGCTTAGAAGTCCAATCCGACGCTAAAAACGTGTTGGCTTGGCTCCAAGATGACATGAGGGGACGCGGTCCCATCCGACTCTACCTAGACAAAATAAAACTGTGGATTAATAGCGACTGGAGGATTGCTTTCCGACCAATCTTCCGGGAACAGAACATGGTGGCTGATGGCCTGGCGTCTCTGGGAGCGTTTCAAGAGGATGTGATGAAAACTTTTACGAGATGCCCAGTGATGTGTGAGAATGTCTACATGGATGACCTAGCTCTTGTCACAAGGGCTCGTAGAGTGGAGGAGAAACGCAGAAGCTAACTCCCCAGGGGTCCCCCTCCCTTTCTGATCTAAAAAAAAAAATTCGTACCTTCAATTTCTTTATTCATATTTTCAGTTGGGAAATGAAGGGTGTCGTAAAATCGGTTGGACACCCTTTTTATATTTAGGCTATAATAATCGTTGGGCTGTGAAATGGATATGGGTTGATGGTCCATTAAAATTATTGTATAAACTGATCAGCCCAATTCTAAATTAGTTTATATATATATATATATATATATATATATATATATATATATAGAAATAATTTCAGGTGTGGTCGTGCTCTCCTGTGCGGCCGTCGTGCGGTCACACACCACTCAATATTACGAAATACACAACTCAATGTTAAGAAACACACCACAATGAAACACAATGAAACACACCACAATATTAAGAAATACACCACAGTGCATATTTGTGTGGTGTGTTTCTTAACATTGAGTGGTGTATTTCGTAACATTGAGTGGTGTGAACCGCACGGCCGCACGGGAGAGCACGACCGCACCTGATCATGACTCTATATATATATATATATATATATATATATATATATATATATATATATATATATATATTTGTTTTTTTAGCTAATTTGTATTGATGGTTTTTTATCCTCCATGTACCCATCTTAATATTTAATAGTTATATTTTTTTTATTTTGATTATTAATTATGTAATTGAGCTATTATTTGCATGTAAATTATACATTTTTATTCTACTATAGTGATAATGAGTTGACTAATTGGATTAGTATTAGTTTTGGCATAAATTAACCATTTTATGCGCTTCATCGTAAATTAATCATCGTACACGTGTCATTTATTGTATTGTATATTTTAATATTTTTTAATTTTTTAATTTTTTATTTTAATTTATAATGACATCATTTATTTCGTGCATCGCACGGAACAAATAGAAAAAAGATTATAATTGGACCACACCTCAATTATAAATGGACTCCACATATATAAAAAAGAAAAATTAAATATAAAATCAACATAGTTACTGTATTAAATAAATAAACTTTTTTAAATTAATAAGTTTTACATAATATATTTATACTTAAAATTTAATAAGATTAAAAGTTCTTAATATCATAACATAACAACAATACTTATAATTTTTAGTCCGTGCATCGCACGGGAAAAATACTAGTATCAATAATAACTAAGTGATTTATAACTTAAAAATCAAATAAAAATAAAAATTTGAAATTTTTATTGAATAAGTTTAAAATATAATCGGACGCATTTCATTATATGATTGTATAATATATTGTATATACACATATGTATACAAGAAAATTCTATAATATAATTTTATTAATTAGAAGTTATATTGATAGATTTATAATTTAAAAAAATTACGTTTAGAAATTAAATAAATTCTGATTTAAATTTTTTACCATTAATATAGTGAATAAGTATATGTATGTATTTAAAAATATTTCTAAATAATTATGAACACATATTTGGTCAATAAGTACTATTGACTCTAAGTGTAGTATTTGTTAAATATATTTTTAAAAATCAATTAAAATAAACACACATTATTACAAAACAATTATTTTCACAAATCTAAACTAGATGTAAAATAATAATCTTTAGACAATTTTTAAAAAAATAAAAAGACAATTAAAAAAAATTACACCAATTTGAATATATTAAGAATAAAATTATATATGTTTAAATGTTTAAAATATTATTTGAATTATGATGATGATTAGTAATTATAGTACTATTATTTGTATTTATTGAAGATGAAGAAATAGGTTTTAATAACATTGAAATCCAAAGTAGCAACTGAATTGACTTATTGATAAGCACCAAGAATGGTACTCAAAAAGGGTCTAAAATGGATTAGAAGTGCAACGTTTTGTCATCCGATCACAACAATTGCATGCATTTTAGCTCAAATGTGATCAAAATCTTCTAACATCATTCCTAGGAAGAGTTTTTAGGTATTTTACAGGTTGGAGAAGGATTTGAGGCTAACCTTGTGTGGATGATGTTCTTCAAGCTTTGTGCCTTTTGTGGCCACATTAGGTAGCAAACCCAGAAGAAGTGAGTGTGTGCGCGATAGTGGCCACTCACGAGTCTAACTCACCCACATCTCCGCTCTTAGTCCGAAAAGACGAGATCCGAGAGGAGTGGTAGACAAAGTGTTCGATGAAATGCCCTAACCGAATGAGGATGTGGGAGTCCAAAGTGTGACGTCACTTGGTGAAGTGCCACGAACTCCCTAGTCTATTCAATATCTTTGCTCGCAAATCCATACAAAGATAAACCACATAGAGAAGCCTAAAGTCCCAATCTCGCCTTTCTATTTATTTTTATCACAACCAACACAACCTTTCAAACCTTCCTACAAATGACATCCAACCTTAGCAAATCCCGTAACTCTTTCCCTTCAACCTCTTAGATGCCAACACACTAATTCGGTTCCCATTCGCCATCCTTGAGAGACACGACACTCGGGGAGTCTTGACTCTTCGTTTTACCACCTTCACATTCACTCCCACTAAACTAACAAGCATCAAAATGGCGCCGTTGCCGGGGATGGCAAACGGTTCTTGAATTGTGTTGACATCTTTGAAGTAGAATTTAAAGAGTTCTTGAATTGCTTTCTTTTTGTTTGTTTTATTTTCTTGTTTTTGTTACTTGATTAGAGAAGTGAGCTTATCTATCTTGAAAATATCTTGTGCTCACTTGCAACTACTTTTAGTTGTGAAATATTTGTTGTTTGTTAAGCTTGCGCAGGAAATTTTCTACAATCAATCCATCGAAGCTTACAATGAGTGTTTATCCGTATTCCCATGGTTACCCACACCATGGAAGACCATACACAAGAAACATTCCACCTCAAACCTATGAACAACACCCACAGTACTATCCAAATCCTTATTGGTACCCACCATCACAATATACATACCCACCTTACCCGAACACTTTCACTTATTCTAATTACGAGCCATATCCTTATGCTACGTCCTCTATGCTTAATTATGAAAGAATTGAGAAACCTACATACCAACATGGAGAGGAATCCCTTAGTTCAATAGCGGAGAATATTAACAACCGACTTATTCAAGTCGTGAAGGAGATTGATCCAAAGTGTGAACCGGCATTAAAGGCCACAATTCCTTCAACCGTTAAACCTCCAATTCATTATAACCCTCCATTAAACCGTCAACCTGAGAGACATTGGTATTCTCATTCTTACAATACTAGCTATTCACCCCCACCACAACAAAATGATAGATATATCGATGAAACACCACCTTTTGCTCAAAATTTCAACGAGTTTTTTCCACTTTTGGTCCTATGACTTTAGTATTTCCGTCAATTTAGGTACACGACTTTAATTTTGCTACTTTTAGTCATTGACTTTAATTTTTTTGCCACTTTTAATCCTTGACTTTGATTTTTTTTTCCACTTTTAGTCCTTTCGGCCATCCGAGCGACAACTTTTAATCGAAATCAACAAATTGTTGTGTCATTAAGGGTAAATAACGTTTAATGTATTTAGAGATTTATCAATAGACAATTTTACACTTAATGGCACAACATTTTATTGATTCCGATTAAAAGTTGTTGCTTAAAAAGCGACGCATAACAAGCAAATAACGTTTCTTTTTCCTATTTTTTATCTGATTTTATTTATAAATATATTTAGAACTTTATCAAAATACACTTTTACCCTTAATGGCACAACAATTTGTTGATTTCGATTAAAAGTTGTCGCTCGGATGGCCGAGAGGACTAAAAGTGGAAAAAAAAAATCAAAGTCAAGGACTAAAAGTGGCAAAAAAATTAAAGTCAAGGACTAAAAGTGGTAAAATGAAAGTCGTGTACCTAAATTGACGGAAACACTAAAGTCATAGGACCAAAAGTGGAAAAAACTCAAATTTCAACCAACTTATACTATCATATGAGTACCTTCCACCGGGCAATGATGAAATCCAAATCTTGAAAGACAAAGTAGAAATGTTCATACAAATGGCCAAGGAAGATACCATCAATCTAAGAAATGAGATTAGAAGTGAAATGAAGAAAAATCTTGTCGCTCTTCGTGAGGAAGGACTTCCACTGGACGAAATCGAGACCAAAATGTTGTCAATGTCGGAGGAGCTTATGAAGAGAATGCTACCAATGGACCACCCGACAATGGAAACCGACCAACAAGAGAGTGACAAGATGGAAAAAGCGACTAATGATGAAGAGGTGAGTGTAGGAGAATGCACAGAACTTGAGACCCCGGTACTCCAAGAAGTTTCGACTCTTGAGTTGAACACGCAACAAGGGGGAGAGATTGAGAGTGAAGACGAGGATAATATTGAGATCGTGTGGGAAGAAGAAAATCCCGCACAAGGTAAAACTCTCACTCCAACTCTAATTGAAAACTCTTATGATGTTTGTGAGAATGACTCCTTTACGATTTATAATGATAATCTTGATAAATGTGACAATGTTTCTTTTTGCTCATGGGAGTGTGATTCCTTGCAACTTTGTGATGATACCTTGGGGAGTGAGGATGATATCAAATCTTTTTATTCTTGTGAAAGTGAGTTCTGCGAGTTTGATGATCGGGAGAAGGTGTAGACAATTCACGAGAGAGAGATAATGGTGAGTGTGTTCATTGGGAAGTTTTTAAGGATAAATTTTTGAGGGAAGGAATCTATAACGAGAAGGGAGAAGAGAAAATTGCTATCCTTAAACAGCTTAGGGTAGTACCCCATGTTTATTTATCAATACAATATGCTTTCTCCTTCTTAGCTTTTGAATTCAAGGATGTTACCCATCTTGGGACATACCTTGAAGCTAAAGTTCATGGGACGCTTGGTAAGGTCCCAAAATCTGTGTGCCTTGAAGGATAGGCCACACTACGTCTGGCCAGGAGACGTAAAACCATGGCGCACATGGGAGGCAGTCCCAATGTTATCTTACATTTCTTTAAGTTTTTCTTATTATCTATTATATACTTTTCTTTATTGTTATTTCAATAGTGTTCCTATAACCTCGGTTGAGCTAATAAGTACAGATCATCAACCCGAGAGTTACAAATTGCTGCAATCGATCGACAATCATCATCGTTAGCAAAGGAAGGAAGGAAAATCAAGGTAAAATTTTGCACAGCACGCCTTCCACGCCTGCTACGCCACTCACACGCGTGTGAGCAGGCGTGGGAATGAACCAGAGAGCTCCCACGCCCACCACCACGTGTGGTGATGTGCGTGGACGGGCACCAGATTTTCGCGGACTTTTCGCGCGAAGTAGTTTAAAACCCTTTCCTTGCTTCATTTCTTCACCACCACGAGCTAAGACTCCCTCAAGCTGAAAATACACAACTCTAATTTCCTTCCAAGATTTTCAACTTCTCTTGATCTTTCTAAGTCATTTCCAAGGTAAGAACATACTCTCTTTTGCTATTACTTGCTTGAATGAAGAGCTTACTCTCTTCGAAGCATATCTCCATGGGTTTTTCTTGTCTAAGATTTTTCTTGAGATATATTGCTATGAAATGACTTGTTAGACTTGTAATAGGCCTACATTGCTCCTATCTACTAGAAATTCCATGTTTTACCATCTCTTTGTGACTAGATCTTGAAATTGTTTGATTTGGGCATTCTTTTGTCATAATGAGATCCATGATGATATAGTGAGCATGGTGGGCAAAGTTTGCAAATTTCCTACTCTCTAGGTACTACATTGTTATACCCAACTTGTTATTTGGTCCAATTTTAACTTTCATGTTTTCTCCATTTTTCAACCTCAAGCTAGTCTAGAAGAAGAAGATGAAGTTGACCATATGTTGACCTTTTGACTATGAGATGAGTATGGAATAGAATGAGCTAATCCTTGCCTGTATGTGATAGAATTGTTGATGAATACCAAAATGATGTTACATGCAAGAAGTTTTTATGATCCTTTCTTTAAAAATGTGCAATATTATTCACAATCATGTTTAAAGAGGAAAATGTTTTTCCTTGTATTGTGCTTTGCTTGTCAATGTTATAGGAAAGATGTCTTCTCCCAACGAACTTGCACAACAAATAGCTCGAAGGCTCCTGAAAGGAAAGGCTCCTGCGGAAGAAAACAACGCAAGGAATGCAAAGACTAACTACATTGAAGTGTCTACGGGAAATCAAATCCTGCTAATGACACCGACTATGCTAGGTAGATACAGACAGCTGCTCAACTTCCCAATCGTGCAGTGGAAGTATGTTGATTTAACAGTTCTGGAAGAGTTTGAATGTAAATATGGACTGGAGAGGTTAATCACTGAGCCTTATTGGAATAATTTGTTGAGTTGGAGGCAGGATACTTTCATTCCCTTGGTCCATGAGTTTATAGCAAGTTTGAATGTTGAAGGAGTGACCGGAGATCTCTACAGCCCGACTATCAAATTTCGGCTTTTCAACCAGGATTATCATATTTCGGCCAATCGCTTGGGCGCTCTCTTAGGATTCTACGAGGAAGATGACCAGTCAAAGCACTGGTATCGAAGGCTAAGGCACGACTTTGGAGATAGAGACACCCCAAGAAAGTATTGGTCAATGATCGCAAGGCCGGGAGTTGAATGGGTTGGGTCGAGAGTAAGAGTTTCTCAAATTGTGAGGGAGGACCTACGAGTCTTATGGAAGGTAATTGTACACTCATGGGAAGGCAGGCCGGAGACTTATGACCGAGTCTCCAAGGCGGAGCTATTCATGCTTTGGAGTATGGACACAGGCCATTCGGTGAATATGAGCTCAATTTGCAAGAACTTGCTCGTTGCACAACAGCAAGAGTCAACGAGGGCGATTTTCATAGGCCCATTGGTGACAAGACTGTGTGTCTCCCTAGGTCATCAAATGAAAATACATTGGTTTGAACACAGGTTGCAAGGAGCACACATTGTTCCTTTATCTCCCAATGACGTCGAAAAGCTTAACTTAAGATGCTTGGCGCGAACGAGGGAAGATCACGAGATGGCGAGAGATCATTCAGATACGCCGATGTCATTCCTTTCCCCATCTTCAAATGACCTGTACTCGCCTGTGGACTCTTCGATGTATTCTCCACCACCCCGAGAGCCTGGACCATCCGGACCTCCACCACAAGCTGAGGAGCAAACTTCCAACCCTGCAAGCTTCAACATCCCTACTTGGTTTACCCTAGTTACCGATTGGAGATCCCTCTAGAACTTCCAATATCAATTGCACTTGGAGCAGATGCAGATATTGGAAGAGATTGTAAGGGAGATCAAAGACCTAAAGAGAACGTGAAGAAAGAAGGCACCGGAGAAAAAGAGAAAAACAATGATGATTTGTGTTGATAATTTCAAAACTATGATTGTGGACAATCCTTTTGTTTCTATGTTTGTTTATATTTTTGGTTATATTCCTATTATGTCTTGTTTGCACGTTTCGTCTAGCCAAAGACGTTAAACGTGGCGCTCATGGGAGGTAACCCACAAATAAGGAGAAGAAGAGACCACTCCACCATCATCCAAGAGAACCAATCTTGAAAGGTATAATCTCAATTCTTCATTTACTTTACCTTTACTCTGACCAAATTTTGAAGGGCAAGTACAGACTGCACAAAGTTTTAATAGGGATGCACATTGTGAGTATTTCTTTTATCCCTTTTAAATGCCCTGTTTGATTTGATTGCTTTATTTTATCACACATGAAGAGTTGCATAAAATTGTTGTGATGGATGTGATCTAGTTATCAGAACTGTTTCAGCCCAGTTTACACTTTTAAGTGTGGAAAATGGGCGTGTGTAGGACCCTTCGAACATATATCCTTTTTCCTCCGTTCCTTATGGAAACATCGAGGACGATGTTTACTCTTAAGTGTGGAAAGGGTGTATGTTTTTTGAAATAGTTGATTGACTGAGTGATAAGGTATAGGAACTAGAGAGCGTGTTATTGCCAATACTATCTAGGAGGGCTCCTAACCTTGTGCCAAAAATTGAATGTTCTAAATATGCTTTGGAAGTATCACCTTGCACCAATTTGCACAATTTGACCCAAAATTGAAAATTTTATGTGTGCTTGCATGTTCTTCACCTTGTATTTTGTTTGGACCTCAGTCAAGGATCTCTCGAAGTGGGAGTGTGAATCCTTTGAGTTTCAGAAAGATAAGAATTGCGAAGCCCGAAAATTGAACTAATCTTAGCAGGACATGGGGCAAAAGGTGAGCCTAAGTGAGCTTAGAGTGAAAACAATCCCTACTCCCTAGAAAAAGGCATGAGGGGTTGATATGGTGAAAAGAAAAAGGCAAAGGCCACTCCTAGAGATAAAAACAGAGGTGAGCCATCTAGTCTGGATACGGGGTAACCATTGCACCGTCTTCGAAAAAGCATGGAGATCCATGTGAAGTCGGTTACCCCGAAGAGATCTTGAAAGATGAGAAGATAGAGAGGAGGTGAGCCACTTAGCTAGGATTCAGGCACCCATTGCACTGTCATCGAAAAAGCATGGGGCTCCATGTGAAGTCAGGTTGCCTGATGACGTTATCCTAGGAAGTGAGAAAATAGAGTGATCGCCCAAGCCATGATGATGAGCGGTCCATGTCCCTGCCCTCACTTATATTGCGTAAAGGGGCTTTGGCGTTTTGGTTGGAAATTGGCCGAGGGACACACATCGTTCCTACTAGTCGGATCGGCTAGAGGCCCCTAGAAAATACAAGGTGAAACCATTTTGTCACTTGCATGCTTGAAGGTGTGAGCAAAACTCTTTATGTCATATCCATCTTTTGAGACTTTAACTTCCTTAGCATATTTCTTACATTTGGTCGGCATGAGTTTAGTGGTCTTGGTAGATAGTGTAGGGGATTTCACCCGCGCAACTCCGAACACCTACACATCGCTTGATCAATTGACAATAAGGAAAGAGAACAATTCTTGGTGCTTATATGATTAGAATTTAGAAAAGTGTGCTTGCTTGAGGACAAGCAAGATCTAAGTGTGCAAACTTTGATAAGCACCAAGAATGGTACTCAAAAAGGGTCTAAAATGGATTAGATGTGCAACGTTTTGTCATCCGATCACAACAATTGCATGCATTTTAGCTCAGATGTGATCAAAATCTTCTAACAGAATTCCTAGGAAGAGTTTTTAGGTATTTTACAGGTTGGAGAGGGATTTGAGGCTAAAATGGAGCAAATGACAAACAAACCGCAATGCAGTATCGTCCCACGCAGCCTCACACGCGTGTGAGTGGGCGTGAAAAACTTTCCAGTAATCATCCACGCCCACCACCACGCGTGGTGGCATGCGTGGTCGGGCCAAGGGCCATTTTGGGAAATTTGTTCCCTTTTGTCACCTATATAAATCCCTTTTGCCCTAAACCTAAAGGAGAGGAGAATAGAATAAGATAGATCTGAAAATTGCAGAGGGTTTTCTCCCCTCTTGGGAGAAAATTCCTTTTCTTCTAGGTTAGATTAGATCCAAGGGCAAAGAGGAAGATTGGAATTTCAAGAACAAAAGTGTAAAGATCCCCTTCTTGAGGGTGGTAACTATTCTCTCCAATTCTTAATCTAATATTTGTTTCTTTGAGATTTCATATCTTTTTCTTGTTTCTTTAGCATGTTAGAGTAGATTATATAGGGGATTGGTGGCCCCAAGGTTAATCTATGTGGATGTTTGATATTATTGCTATTAGAATTGTGAGTGTTTTGATTGTTGGATTATAACCTTGTGTGGATGATGTTCTTCAAGCTTTGTGTCTTTTGTGGCCACATTAGGTAGCAAACCCAAAGGAAGTGAGTGTGTGCGCGATAGTGGCCACTCACGAGTCTAACTCACCCACATCTCCGCTCTTAGTCCGAAAGGACGAGATCCGAGAGGAGTGGTAGACAAAGTGTTCGATGAAATGCCCCAACCGAATGAGGATGTGGGAGTCCAAAGTGTGACGTCACTTGGTGAAGTGCCACGAACTCCCTAGTCTATTCAACATCTTTGCTCGCAAATCCATACAAAGATAAACCACATAGAGAAGCCTAAAGTCCCAATCTCGCCTTTCTATTTATTTTTATCACAACCAACACAACCTTTCAAACATTCCTACAAATGACATCCAACCTTAGCAAATCCCGTAACTCTTTCCCTTCAACCTCTTAGACGCCAACACACTAATTCGGTTCCCATTCGCCATCATTGAGAGACACGACACTTGGGGAGTCTTGACTCTTCGTTTTACCACCTTCACATTCACTCCCACTAAACTAACAAGCATCACTTATACCGTTTTTGTTTCAAGAAAGAGGTTCATATTGAAACAATATTACCTCTCAAAATGAGCAAGGATTAGTCCGGATGGAGAAAGACCTGAAACAGAAAAAAAAAACAAATTGTTTATTTGTTTTTGGGAAAAGGTACAAATAAGCCATCGAAATATTTAGTTGTATTACAAAAATTGTATATCTTTGTCAAAATATAACGTAGTCTTTTTTATGTATTTCTATATATTTCTAAATTGTAATCTTATGTTAGTATTTTTTGTACTTTATTTTATAGAATATATATTCTTACTGTACTGTTATTAATAAAAACAATTTTTGTTATACAAAATGTAGGGGTATTTGCTGAAATGTCAAATTGTACACAAGGAGTTCAGGGTGATCAGATAGATAAAGCAAATCGAAGCTTTGTTGGAGTTTTTATGAATTCTCTATCTACTCCACTGACCATATTGAAAAATTGTATATCATTGAAATTTCTCTTATACTTTAAATTGTTAAAAATTTTGTAATATAAATATAAAATTCTTTTCGATTATAGGTGATAAGATTTAGAGTACTATATCTCATAGTGCTGGAGATTTGTATACCAATTCTAATATTTATAATACCAATATTAGAATTGGTATTGATGATGCATTTGATGTAACTTCAAATACTTTGAAATCTATGAGTGTAATTATTGACACTGCTAATGAAGTTCAAAATTGTGCAACGAATTCAGGTCATATTTTGTCATTTGTTGTTTATACATTTTTATTATTCCTAATAATGTTTTTTGTATGTTTATGAATTTGATGTCTGTATTATTTTGTTAGGTATTTTACAACAATTGGATGGTTCTGTCTTCCACCCTCTTAATTGTATTGAATCGAATTTAGAACATAATGGTTTGGTTTGCGAGGGATTGCATGTCGGGACTTTGAATACGACTTCCGCTTTTGAGAAATCAATCCCATGTTTTTCTTTCCTTTTTAAGCTATGTTTATTTGTTATTATTTCTTAGATCGTTGTATATTGTGGTTATTTAGTTTACTATTAATGTTTGTCACTGTTTTTGTAGTACCTTACTTTGACAATAGAGACTAGGTGTTTATTTGTGAACATTGTGAAGCAATGTTTCGTATGAAGAGAGATTAAAAGGTGCTAAAGCTTCTTGTGCTCCCAAATTTTCGATTTGTTGTGGTAATGGAAAAATTAAATTACCAAATTCCAATGTTCTTCCTGCAAAAATTTTTGATCTCTTCTTCAGTGATATTTCTAGAAGCAAGCATTTCCTACAGCATATTCGGTCATATAATAGTATGTTCAGTTTTACATCAATGGGTAGAAGGATTGATAAAGAAGTAAATGGTGGTGGTGCTCTTCTTGTGTTTCGTTTAAATGGTCAAAATTTTCATTTGATGGGAAGCTTATTACCTCCTAATGGTACCAATGTCAAATTTGCGCAGCTTCATATTCACGATTTAGAGAATGAAGTAATGAATAGAATGAGGGTTGTCAGGTTACTGAATTTTTTTTATAGTTTTTTTTTAAATGTTAAATTCTCATTTTAATATAAAATAATAATTATTATATTTTATTTATATGTGTATTTAGGAAAGAAAGTGATGTTGCACAATTAGAAGAATATGTGGTTGCTGAGATACAGTCTGAATTGGATGCAAACAATGTTTTGGTGAAATCATTTAGAATGGCTAGGGATGCAATTAAAGAAAATCCAAGAATAGAAATCAAGATGAGGCTAATTGGGAAGCGTAATAATGATGCTCGAACGTATAATTTACCTTCAGTTTCAGAAGTAGCTGCTCTGATTGTTGGTAATTTAGGTACACATTTGGGTGAAAGAGATATATTGGCTGAGACAAAATCTGGTTTGCTTAAGAGGATTAGTGAATTGAATCCATCATACCTACCATTGCAGTACCCTATTTTGTTCCTTTACGGGGAAGATGGTTATAGGGAGGATATTCCTTTACAAGTGATTAGATCTATTGAGAATAGAGCAAGGCATCGAATTACACCTCGTGAGTATTTATCATATCGTATACATGAGCGTTTGCATGAAGTTTCTACTATTTTATATGCTAGGAAATTGTTTCAACAATTCTTAGTTGATGGATATACTATGGTTGAGGCTGGCAGATTATTGTATATACGCACTCATCAAAAAAGTCTAAGGTGTGGTGTATATCAAGGATTGTCTGATGCATTAACACGCAGAGAAATTGAACCAAGTCGTCAAGGTAGACGTGTTATCTTGCCTTTAAGCTTTACTGATGGTGTAAGGTACACTATTTGTAAATGGATTGGGTATCCAAATCTATTTATCACATCTACATGTAATCCCAAATGGCCAGAAATTGATAGGTATTTGAAAGCACGAAATTTGAATGCTGTTGATCGACCAGATATCATGTGCCGGTTGTTTAAAATCAAATTGGATGCTTTGATGAAAGAGATTTGTTCTGGTGAAGTCTTTGGTAAAATTATGGCAGGTATAATCATGAAATATATTATTGTGATGTTCAATTTTTATTGGATGAACTACTTTTACAAATTCTGTTAACTCTTTTCTTTCATTTTTGTTAGTGATATATACAGTTGAGTTCCAGAAACAAGGTCTCCCTCACGCTCATATTTTGCTTTTCCTGGGTCAAAGGGATGGTGCCGGTGTGGTTGATAGTATTGACTCATTTATTTCAGCTGAGATTCTTGATAAAGAAGTTGATTTGGAATATTATAATGTCGTTAGTGAGTTTATGATTCACGGTCCGTGAGGTCATCTTCGTAAGAATTCACCGTGTATGGTTAAAGGTTGGTGCTCAAAATACTTTCCCAAAAAGTTTGTAAATGTCTCAGATGTTGATCAAGATGGGTATTTGATTTATCAGCGTTGAGATAATGGCCAATGTGTTGATAAGAATGGTATTATGTTGGATAACAGATTTGTTGTTCAGCATAACTGATATTTGTTGTTGAAATATAGGGTGCATATTTATATTGAGTGGTGCAATCAGTCCCGTTCTATTAAGTACTTATTTAAGTACGTCAATAAGAGCAACAATCGTGTGACCGCTGAATTTTATAGGAGTACTACTGATTTCAATGGTAGTGAGGCTATAGATGAGATCACAATGTGTTATGATTGTCGATACATATCTGCATGTGAAGCTAGCTGGCATTTGTTTGCTTTTGATATTCAATTTAGAAACCCTACAGTCGAAAGAATTAACTTTCATTTAGCCGAGCAACAGCCAATTTATTTTAATGATGATGACTCTGTTGATGCTGTTTTGAGCCGGTAAACGATTGGGGAAAGTATGTTCCTTAGATGGTTTGAAGCAAATAAGGAATACTCAAAAGCTCGAGAATTAAGTTATTCTGAAATGCCGACAAAGTTTGTGTGGAAAAAAAATATTCGACAATGGCAACCTAGGAAAAAGGGATTTGCTATAATACGCATGTTTTATGTTCCCCCTAGAAGTGGTGAAATTTATTATATGAGGTGTCTACTCAATTTGGTCCGTGGTCCTACATGCTTTGAAGATATTAAGGTTGTAGATGGCGTTCAATATATGAGTTATAGAGATGCGTGTTATGTTCGTGGGTTGTTAGCTGATGATAAGAATATATTGATGCAATATATGAAGCAAGTGAATGGGCATCGGCTTCGTCAATGCGGAGGCTATTTGTTACAATGCTTACATCAAATGATTCGAGTCAACCACTAAATGTATGGAATGTTGTTTGGCATCATCTTATTGAAGATGTGGAGTATAATCAACGACATTTGCTATTCGATTCAAATATTAGTTTTGGTAATTAATATTGAAATGTATAATAATTAATTTTTTTAAGCAACTGTTAGTTTTTATATTATATTAATAGTTGTTATGTTTTGTAGGTTTGGTTTTAACTATTGAGGAAAAGAAAAATTATGCTTTACTAGAGTTGGAAAAATTGCTTAAATTGTGGAACAAAAGTTTGGAAAATTATCCACCCATGCCTGTTTCAGATTCTTCTTTTCAGTTGTTTTCTGGTAATCGCTTATTATATGAGGAATTATCATATAATCGTGATGAACTTAAGAGAGAACATGATTCCTTGGTTAGTCAATTAACTGAAGAACCAAGATATGTGTATGATACTATTCTTGGTGATGTGGAGTCTCACAATGGTGGATTTTATTTTCCCTATGGTTATGGTGGTACAGGGAAAACTTTCGTTTGGAAAACTTTGTCAGCTGCGATACGTTCGCAGGGTGGTGTTGTTTTAAATGTTGCTTCCAGTAGTATTGCTTCTCTTCTCATGCCTGGTGGTAGAACTGCTCATTCTTGGTTTGCAATACAAATTGAGATTAATGAAGATTCAACATGTAATATAGCTTAAGGTAGTGATCTTACTGAGTTAATTATCAAGTCTCAACTAATTATTTGGGATGAAGCCCCTATGATGCATAAACATTGTTTTGAAGCATTGGATCGGACAATGAGAGATTTGATGAGAGTTGATAATGCGTTAAGTTCAACGTTGACTTTTGGAGGTAAAATAGTTGTTCTGGGTGGTGATTTTCGTCAAATTTTACTAGCCATTCCAAAAGGGACAAGAAAATATATTGTTGAAGCAAGCATTAACTTCTTATTTGTGGAGTAGTTGTAAGGTTTTGAGACTAACTAAGAATTTAAGATTACAAGCAATAGGAGATGTTGAGTGTCGTTCACGGATGAGAAATTTGCTAATTAGATAGCTGCTACAGGTGATGGTAATTTGGGTATGGATACTAATGGCCATTCAATTGTGGAAATTCCAAAAAAAAAAAAAATTTGGCTCAATTTCAGGATGATCCAATTGAAGAAATTGTTAAAAGTACATTTCCCATGTTTTTTAACGACTCTTGTGATATTGAATACTTGAATGATCGATCTATCTTGTCACCAACTCTAGATGTTGTGAATGAAATTAATCAGTATATGAGTAATTTCAATTTGATGGATGGTCGAACATATTTTAGTTGTGACTTTGTTTGTCACTCTGATGTATGTATAGATTCTTTTGCTCAGCTACATACAACTGAATTCTTAAATGGATTGCGATGTTCAGGTATCCCTAACCATTCACTTATTCTTAAAGTTGGCTCACCGGTAATGTTTTTGCGAAATATCGATCATTCTATTGGGTTATGCAATGGCACAAGATTGGTTATTACTAAATTAGGAGATCATGTTGTTGAGGCAGAGATACTTTGTGGAAAAAATGTTGGGACTCGAGTATTGATCCCTAGTTTATCAATGACACCATTTGATTCTCGAATGCCTTTTAAGTTCGAAAGGAGACAATTCCCTCTAATGTTGTCTTATGCAATGACAATAAATAAAAGTCAGGGACAAAGTTTATCTCATGTTGGACTATTTTTAAAGAAACCTGTATTTGTTCATGGTCAACTTTATGTGGCACTCTCAAGAGTGAACAATCCCATTGGTCTTAATGTTGTTATTCTTGATGAGAAGGGAGATTATTGTAATTCAACATCAAATGTTGTATACAAAGAAGTCTTTAATAATTTGTAAGTTTTATATAATATAATGGAATATTATCATTTTAATTTTAGATAAGAACATGTTCTTATATTTTGGTTTACATACATATCATTATACAACACTAGTATTTTCGCCCGTGCGTTTCACGGATTGGATTTGTTATAATATTTTAACAATACTTGAAATAAAGGACTGTATCCTATATTGGCAAACTAAAATTTATATATTCTGTAGCAACTAAATATTTAAAGTATTAATAAGGATGCATGTATATTTAATATTATTTTGGTCTGATAAAATGTTTCTTGGTAAAAGATTTAAAATTGGCATTCATGAATGTATACTATTAGAAATTTAGTATAACAAAAAGAAATAGAAAAACATCTAGTATAGAATAAGATTTAAAGAAGAATTTACCAATTAGCAGATTGCTATCCACTCCTCCGGGAGCCTTCAATGATCCAAAATCCTTGAATTTGAACATGTGTTTGGGAAAGACGGATTCATCTAGATTGGAAGCGCTAATCAAAGTGTCGTGGTTCACTTTCATCATATATTTATGCTCACACGACTTAAACCTCATGCGATACGTTTGCACAACGAAATTGTGAATATCATAGACTTCCCCTTCCTTCAAGAGTTTCTTGAATTTAACCACAAACTCTTTAGGGATTTGTAAATGGATACAAGTTCCCTGAAGAAAGAAGAAAAAAAAGAATATTGTAATGCTCGCCAGGTGCAAATATTAAATATAACTACATTGTTCACTACAAAATGCCAACCACTGCAAAATTTACACAACCTTTTTTCCTCTAATTCATAGAACAAAATTCGACCACGATATAGGCACAATCTGCTCTCTCTAATTTATATACACTTTTAAACTTAATAGCATTTACCTGGGAGTCATGGAATAAGCGCTCCAGTGTTTGTTGGTTGATTGTGGAATGTGGATATTCCCTTGACAAATAACAACACATTAGTCGGAGTCTAATACAACTCCTTCTCGTCTTGGGAGATAGGTCGGAAGCAGAGACAAAAACAGACCCATTAGTGAAATAACAATATTGTTGAAAGATTTGCGTGACAATATCATTTTACTATTTTGATTTGTGTGAGCAGGTTATAAAATTTCTAATTGATGAATGTATTTATAATACGAATAGACGGAGGAATTGTAGTATAGGAATTGTAGAGAAATTGTAGTATAGGAATTGTAGAGGAATTGTAGTATACGAATTGTATTGGAATTGTAGTATAGGAATTGTAGAATAGTAGACTTCATTTTGTAGTATTGGATTTCTTGTTTTAATAGCAGATTTATTTGATACGAATTGTATTGGAATTTTAGTATAGGAATTGTATTGTTTTAATATTATTCTATTGTTTATACGAATTGTATTGGAATTGTAGTATAGGAATTGTATTGTTTTAATATTATTCTATTGTTTTAATATTATTCTATTATTTTAATTGTTTTAATGTACAATATTTTGGGCGGGAATGAATATTTCGTTTTGGAGGATTTTGTTTTTATATATATAAAGATTTATATTATGTGTTCTTTTTCTTCCATTATGGATATAATAATGCTATTATAATACTAAGTTTGTAACAATAATTTAACTTCTTTTTTACTCATATTGTCAAATATATATTTTACAACTGTATTTTTTTGAATAAAATAACATTATTTATATGTTTCCAAATTTCAGTCCTTGCATCGCAAGGGTAGAATACTAATTTTAATATATAGACACACGATATATTAATTTGTAATTGAGTTAAACACTATGAATTAGAATTGAATTTGGCAACAAATTAAAATTAACTAATATATATATCTATTCTAGTTTATACAAAATTAAAAAGTTCATAAATTTTTCCACACTGTTAATGTTATGCAAAACCATGGTGTCTTTGATTTAATGCGTTAATTTTTTTTAAATACAAAGTAAATAATTTATTCAATTAAAATAATTATTCATTTGAACATGCTATATATATATATATATATATATATATATGTGTGTGTGTGTGTGTGTGTGTGTGTGTTATCTATTCAATGAAAATGAGTAACGAGTCAATCTATTCCTGAGTTATTCAAAGTGAACCGAATTTGAATATCTAATATTCAGTTCAAGAATGAAGTTCACTAACATAATTGAATTTTTATTTTATTTTTTAATACATTTTATATATGATACGAACGTAGTTATGTAACACCAAATATTTAGCTAAAATATTTATATGTTTATATATATTATAATTATATTATAAAAATGACTTAACCAAGACGTAATTCTCTTTTTTAATTTAATGCTTAACAAATATATATATATATATATATATATATATATATATATATATATATATATATATATATATATATATATATATACACACACACATATACAATATATACAATTTTAATAAAAGTCAATAAAGTTAGGGCGGCTTTAACGGAAAAAAAAAATGTTGGTGGTAATTTTTACTTAAATAAATAGTTCACATTATTTTGATTTTAATAATTTTTTATGATTTTCTGTCTTTACCCTATATTATATTATTTTCTTCCCTTAAATAACCTCACATTCCGTTAGTACAAACTTTAGTAACAGAATATTCCGTTAGCTTTTAACTTACCTATTAATATCTATAAGAAATGTCTTAGGTTTGAACCTTATTCTAATCATAGTTGACATAATTGTGAAATATATACTACGAATATGTTATAATATATTATTGAAAAGTAAGTATACACCCTATTACTCTTATTAAATTATATTAAATAAATTACTCCGTAGTTGTTATAAAAAAAATACACATGCATTTAAAAATTAATTATCAAGAAATTTAAAAAGATAGAATTTCATTAGTTATATTGTATCTATTTTCTATAATAAAAATTATTAATTATCAAAAAATTAAAAAAGAAATATAATTTTATTAGTTATATTGTCTTTATTTTTGTACAATGCAAAGATTCTTTATCTTCAAATTTATTAATTAATTATATTCACTACATTATTCATTGTCTTTTTTACACTATGTTGTAATTAAATACTCTGATCTGTATCAAAGTTAATTATAATACAAAAAGATGCTATATATTTATTTACCAAGTATTCTATTAATAACATAGAAAAAAATTTTAACAAATAATTTGAAACCAATCATATTAACTACTTGGGGGGGATTTATTGACAAAGAAAATATTCGAATAACTCAATAATGATTTAAAATGTATATTTCGCGCAACGCACATGAAAAACTAGTTAAGTCTCTAGCACTGTGAGAGGCGCATGCCAATATTGCCTCCACCAAGACTCGAACTCACCCCCTCTCATGTGGGGTGCAACCGGGTGCCATTAAACCACAAGGTTTTTGACAAATATTTTATTGACTTAATTAAATTATAAAAAATATATAATTTACTTAATTAAGTTTGATTAGGGTTGGCTTCTTCTACACATCATTCAAAATTTGTAGGGATTCTCTTTATTCAATAAATTTGCATATCTCTTCTAGCTAAAGACCTACAATGGCAAAATTGTGGCTCGGGCATAGTATATGCAAGGTTGTTTTTCACGCCACCTGCGCTACATGTGCGGCGGGCATCTTAATTTTGGTCGGAATTTTTTATCACCTACCATATATGGTGGTTTTTTTAAATTTTTTTTCATAATGTATCCAATTTTCCTAGTGTGTATAGGGCATTATGTTATCGTATATTATACAATTAAGGTGTGTGGATAGAAGTTTTTTTTTTTTTTTTTTAGAATAAAACATAACATTAATTCAAGTCCGAAAACAAAGCATTACAAAGAAAAGGTGGCGAAACAGAAAGCCACTCGGAGCAACCAGTACTAGAAACGGCTTGCCTAGCTATAGCATGAGCAACACCGTTCGCTGATCGCTTTACAAAGTGGATAGAAGTTAGGATGCTGTCTTTAGATTATCAACTTTAAAGGGCTCGCATACTGTGGAGTCTAGTCAACCCTCCGTTTCAATATAGCTAGGAAGACAATTCAAAGACATCTTTGTGAGCATAAGTATAATATAACCAATATAATATAAACATAAATGTGCAGTCCAACTATAAGTTTAGGTTTTTAGTTGGATGGAGCACATGCTTCAATTATCTTGACGATTAGCGAAGCAAAATTTTATCTACTTCATTTTTTTTTGAGTACTTATCTACTTCATTATTGTGTTTGTTTTGCAATAGTATCTTTGATTTGCCTCTTTGCTTCGAGTTACCTTGAATGGGTGTATGGAACATGATAGACACAATCAGGGTCGGCCCTGGGCAGCCCAGGGCCGGCGCACAGGGCCCCCTATTTCAAAAAAAAAATTAATTGATATATAGTAGTTCGTATATAACTGGAATTGCGCAAGAAGTCTGCAACAAATCAAATCCTACAAATATTAATATATCATAATAGGAATCTTTTTCCTTTATGTTTACGGAATTCTATGTACTTATATATACATTATATAAATAGTATTAGGCATATCTTTTCCTCAGTTTTCTTCTGCAGTTCTGCGCCATTAGTCCATTACTCCCATTATATAACCCTTTTCCTTCAACCTATGTGTTTATATTATATATATATATATATTAGATTATTAGCTTGATTCCAATAACATTAAGCATTAGTCATTACCGAAATTGTTGCTTAATGCTTATTTACAAAAATCTCACAAATAAACTACCGACAGATCACATACGAGTGAGACGACAGACTCAGTTCGATAGGATTGAAGAATTCTTCTTGATCGTACAAAGTCACAAATTTTCATGTTTTTCAATTCTCTTAACATGTAATTAAAATTACTAAATATTTCACAATTTTTGTTTATTGTTTTATTTACCTGACTTAATAATTCTTATTTCAGAATAATATATTCAAGAATTTGTTTCTTGATTAATTATTTGTTTATAGAGTTTCTAAATAAATTTTTATTTTTTCTTTAGGGTTTTATAATTATCTCTTCTAGAAAATATTCGTCTGGGTTTGAAAAGCGTAAAAAGAAAAGAAGAATTGACCAACTAATTCAATATCAAAAGGGAGCTCTTGAAAAATCCATTACAAAAGAAACTCAAATAGATGTGCAAAAAGATCGATGCCAAAGAAAAATTGTTAGATACTAATCATCATATAGAAGGTCAAGATGATTGTGAGATTGGGATAGTGCGCACAACGATGTAACCCCTCGTCTATTCTGATAAGTTTATGGTTCGAAAAATATTTTTTTTAGACTATGACATTTATGAGATGATCTCTCGGTACTTCAGAAGGATTTTTATAAGTGAGACTAGTTATTAAAAAGCTGCGATCTACGTACCGGTCACGAACCGTAAAATTTTTAAGGACGTATATACAGTTCGAATTTCCCTAGGAGATGGATTATTAAGCATGATACGATTAAGCGTGAACTTCCTACTCAGTTCAGTGGAAATTAGACGAACTGCAAGAGTGAAATTTATTACGAACCTTCGTACCACTGTACTTCGCGAGATACCGGAAAATTCCCAATTTTAGTGGTTAATGACGGGATTATTTTTAGAATAATTTTGGTATTAAAATTTTCCCCTATTAAGTTATATTCCTCCGAACTTTTATCTGATTTAATCCCTAACTAGCAAAGCAAACTTACTCTGCAAGGCATACCATGGGATTGTGACAAGTGTCACATTTATTTACCACATGGTAATAAATAATTAATTAAATGGGAAGAGTATGGGATAAGCTAGGTAAGAAAATTGATCTCCAAGTCTTCCCCACCCCTACCATTTTCGAAAATTAGAGAAGGAAAAAGGGAGAAGGAAAATATCATCTTCATCTTTGAGATCCAAGAACTCCATAGCTATTTTCTTCAACACAAGTGCCTCCATAATAGGTAAAACTTTGGTTTATTCGGTTAATATGGCTAGAATCCTTCCTAGAACTTAAGTTTAAGCTAAGGATTCATGAAAATGTTGTTATTATGGTGATTTTTGTTTAGGATCTTCGGTGAAAAGTTTGGAGGAGTAGGTCACCATCTTTCTACGGTCTTAAAAATCTACTTGGGAGGTAAGGAATCCCTTAAGTTGGTTTAGTCACTTGAATGTGAACAAATGCTAGTAAATTATGAAATTAGGAATTTTATGTGAAAATCATGTGTTAAGCTTATGGATCTACTAGTTGGCTCAAGAAACTACACCTTGATTTTTGGTAATTTTTGTATACATGTTCATGGCTAATTTATGCATGTATATGTTGTATTTATGCCCATATAAGCTTATACTTGTGAAATTACTGGAAAATCGAGGCGTTACAACCCAGTTTTTGCTGCCCGAAGTTGGCAGATCCGGATGGACGCGACCGTGGACGCGCGTCCATCGGTATCCGAAGTTTCGGCGTCACGGCCGAAAGGCCGGACGCGCGTCCGCTGCGCGTCCGTGGGCGCCCAGAATTTCGGCGTCACTGCCGAACGAGCGGATGCGGCCCGGACGCACACGTCCGCCGTGCGTCCGATGCTGCGGATCCGCGAGTCTGCGCGACGCGGATCCGTTTTCGACCGAACTTTCTTCCGATGCTTTTGCTCCTGAATGTTATGATGTTTGGAAGGCCTACGGGCAACCGAGTCAATTTTTTTGAAAGTTCAAATATTATTTTGTAAATTATGTTCATCAATTTGGAGAAAAAACGTGTTTTTAAGAAACAAGTGTGTCCCTTGTCACTTGGGAATTTATGGTGAAAAGCCATTGGCAAACATGAGTATTTTGGAAACATATTTGGATAAGAATAATTGTTTTGAGACATCATGTGTAAAATACTAATTAAACTCAAGGAAAGAAAGAATGTTTTGAAAACCTTAGTTCTGGATAATGTTGTTGAGACGTACGACTTGCGGGAGGCTTGTGAGCCGGGGCCCGGAAGTTGTTGAGATGTTTGACTTTACGGGAGGCTTTTGAGCCGTGGCCCGGAAGTTATTGAAATGTTTGACTTTGCGGGAGGCTTGTGAGCCGTGGCCCGGAAGTTATTGAGATGTTTGACTTCGCGGGAGGCTTGTGAGCCATGACCCCGAAGTTACTGAGATGTTTGACTTTACGGGAGGCTTGTGAGCCGTGGCCCGGAAGTTATTGAGATTTTTGACTTCGCGGGAGGCTTGTGAGCCGTGGCCCCGAAGTTACTGAGATGTTTGACTTTACGGGAGGCTTGTGAGCCGTGGCCCGGAAGTTATTGAGATGTTTGACTTCGCGGGAGGCTTGTGAGCCGTGGCCCCGAAGTTACTGAGATGTTTGACTTTACGGGAGGCTTGTGAGCCGTGGCCCGGAAGTTATTGAGATGTTTGACTTTACGGGAGGCTTGTGAGCCGGGGCCCGGAAGTTGTTGAAATGTTTGACCTGCGGGAGGCATGAGTGCCGCGGCCCGAGGTTCTTGAAAATATTCCGAGATTACCATACACTTATCCATGGGGAAACTAAGTAAATTTTACTAACTATGAAAACATAGTTACTCCGTAACTATGTCGAAGAATAAAATGTCACGAGTCTTGGACAGTAAAGTGTGTGTGTTGTGAACTCTCTATTTTGAGTTAAATGATGGAAATTATCAGAAATGAAAGTATTATATGTTGATGTCACTCATATACTCTACTATACTTTCTTTTGTTGATAATCTGATTGCAGGTAGATTTTCAACTTATGGGTAAAGCTACAGTTTTCTGAGAATTATGTTTTTCGAAACCTTTGTTTACTTTTGAGCGACAATGGATTTCCTTACTTAGCCGTCGCGCTAACTACACTTCGATGTGTTTATAGATGTTGTCTAGTGTGGGCTCCTGAAACCCGATGAGCTCTGAATAGGATGGAAGTCGAGGTTGAGGACTACTCTATCCTAGAATAGACACCCTGGAAGAATTATTTCCATATGTACATATTTGGATGTTGATATGGTTATTTGAGGTTGTAAGTTTAGCCTGTGCACTTAGAGTGGAGTTTGTCAAAGAGGTGATAGAATTCTCTCTAGGTGTGGCGGTAACACCCAGTTTTCTGCCGGTTAGATGTACAAGCTTCCGCAATGTATTATTGGGATTTTGTAATAAATCCGAGACGTGAAAATTGGGGTGTTACAAACGATGATAGGTATCATATCCAAGAAATTGGGATGTCCTTGATTCTAGATTAATAGATATTTTTGTGAAAGGGTCTTGTGAAAGGGGCCCAATTTAAAATATTGCACAGGACCACATTTTTTATTGGAACGGCCCTGGACACAATTACTACAAGCGGTTTCAATTTCATATTTTTAATATTTTTTGGATTATTCTTTATTCGAAGGGAAATTATATCTAGTGCCATGATTGAAGGAAGAGTCTACCCAACCTCAAAAGTTTACCAGACCTGAATCCCTCTAGAAATTATGAATTTATAAAGATGGTTATTAAATTAGTTTGATTTCAATGTTGTTCATAACCACTGAGCATGTACTATTATTTAGCAGATATTTGTCTTGAACATTTTTGTATGTATATCTATTTATTTTATTTAAATAATAATAAGTTTGTGTTAGTCTCTCTTTTCCCGGTTTCATCAACATATATGTTTCTTTTAAATTTTAATAGATCGATTAGATCAGAGTTATATACTATTTTGATTTTTTGATATTGAGTTATTTGCAATGGTTCTTTGTGTTTAGCAATTTTATATTGATGCAATTATAGGAAGTTGATTATTATAGTTCTAAATTGGGTTTTGATTAAGTGATTACTTAAAGCAACACTTTAAAAATTTCGTTGTTGGTTGATATCTATAGTTAAATATTTAATTAGGATAAAAGATGTGTTAATTAGGGTTCTATTATTTCAAAAAAAAATTAGGGTTCTATTTTTAATTGAACTTAATATGCAAACAAATAAATATTTTATAATTTTGTTTGATACATTATCTTAATTTAGGCGTTTAACAGGTAAACTACGAGTCGCCGCAAATTTCCGCCCCTATTGGTTATTGTACACTTTGTGCACAAAGAGGTTCCATTTTTGGGCAAGTTATGAGATATGAGTCCCCACATAGTTTCTAGAGCAACACCTTGTTGGATTAACTGAGCTATCCATCCACACGAGGTAAAATTTCAACATGTCAAATACTGAAGAGAATTCTCAAATATTGTATCACACCTAATTCGAATATATCTTAATATTTAGTATGGTAGCTTGTAAACCAAATCTATCTTCTTCTTTTTTCCATATATTTATATATTAATATATTATATGAATGTAATATTTCATATTTAATAGCTAAGATATTTATATTTATATATTATAAAAGGTTATAATCAAAATACAATATTGAATCTTTAATGATATTTAGTTGTGAAATACTTATTTTGATAATTCTTTCGTATAAAAATTTAAAAAAATAGATATTAATTCTTTAAAAATGGAATAGTTAGTGACAGATTAGCATATGTAGCTGAGGGGGCTTAGATCAACCACACTAATGAATTTTGGTGAGTTTTTTGACAGTACTAAGAAAAGAGGGTTGGTTTTTTGTTGATGTGGGAGGAAATTTTTTGGAGCTTTTTATTCTTGCAAGAGTAAAATTTTTATGGTGCCCATTAATTGAGAAAGAAAAGCAAAGCAACAGCCTCGCTCTCTCCTCTACCTTAGAAACATCTAAAAAAATTGTGTAAAATTTCTCACTGATATGAATGCTCTTATGTAGTTGAATGATAAAGAACGAATAAGGAGTTTTAATCATTAATTCAGACTGAGTAGGAAGTATATTTTCAAAATAAATTCAAGTATGCCATTTTGGTTTACAAAAGAAAATTACTACATGGACTCCCACGTTTTACCCCCAAATTTTACTCTTACTCTTAAATTTTTTTTATGTAGACATTTTTCTTGAGACACACATAATAACAATAGTCTATCATTGTCTGTCACATCAAAAAGAATAAAATTTGGGAATACATGTAATAAAAGTTATTTATAAATGGTGTTACTATTTCTACCACCTTAGGTGTAAATAACCTTAAGGAATCTTGGATTACCCCAGGTAATAGGATTACCTCTAGGAAGGTAATGTGAGATTTTGGGAATGTAAGATTACCTTATGTGTTTGGTTTGGATTGTGGAATATAATATTACTTTGTTTGGTTAAGGGTTATATTTTAGGTTATATGGGACAATTTACTATAATGTCCTTATATATATATATATATATATNATATATATATATATATATATATATATATATATATATATATATATATATTTATTTATTTATTTGTGTGCCTTTATTGTATGTATTTTTATATTTATTGTATGAATGTATTGATGCTTAATATTAAAAAAATAAATATATAAATATACACACATGTATATTTGATTATATAAACATATATTTATTTTATATATGTTATTGTGTTAGTATTATTATTATTATTATTATTATTATTATTATATTATTATTATTATTATTATATTATTATTATTATTATTATTATTATTATTATTATTATTATATAAGGATTAGTTAACAAGGGCAAAGTTGGAATAATCCAAGGTAATCTTAGATTACCTAAAAAAACGGGGGTAATCACATTATCTTGAAACATTACCGCAACATCAGCTTTGAGGTAATGTAACATTACCAGGTAATCTCATAACTTGAAACAAACAAGGTAATATAACATTACCAGACTCAGATTACCTAGGTAATCTCAGATGACCCGAACCAAACGTCCCCTAAAATTCACAAAAGATTGTAAATTTTAATAACTTTATAGGTGGTGTAAACTATTTACACCCTTATTGCTATTAATCACACAAAAACTGAAGTGTTAGAATTAGTGTTTAAAAAAAAATATTGGAGTGGAATGAATATTATTATTTTTTTATTATTTAAACTAAATTAAATTAAAAAACAATTTAAAATTTTAAAAATAAAAATATTAAAAAAGAAAAAAACAAAAACAAAAATAGAGCAACCCCTCGCCGGCGAGGGGTTGCTCTGTGTGTGTTTTTTTTAAATATTTTTATTTTTCAATTTTTAAATAGTTATTTATTTTATTTTATTTTAATTAAAATAATATTCTAATTTCAATAACTTTTTATTTTGAAAGTTCTAATTCCAATACCTAATATTTTGTGTAATTAAATTTCTTAGTCAACATTGATATTTGTGGGATGAAACTATTGGTAATTTGGGCGGCAGAGAATACTAACTGAACTCATATGACTCTATATATATGTGTCTATTATGTATATGTATCACACAATCTATAAGTCATGGATGGTTAGATAGAAGATTTTTTTAGTTACAATGACCAAAATCAAAGTCATTTTTTTAGTTACAATAATAATCAAAATCAAAGCCAACGACATTATGAGGTATTTTAAGTTATTATTTGTATGAAATGTATTTTATCATATATCCAAATTCATTTGTATTAATCTATATTATATTCTGTCAAACATTATTATTGAATTGTTATTTATTTCTATATATACTGTCAAATATTATCACTAAAAGTCGTTATTTGTTTGTCTGTTTAGAATGAAGATGCATGTATTACTCCATATGTGAATCGGATCAATACTTACAATGAGTATGTACGCTCTAGTTGTATTCATGAGAATGTTATATTGGATTGAAATGGAATGAATTTTTTTTTATATATTTTATTGTGATGTTAATGTGTTTTTTACCGTTTTTAGCGATTCAAAGTTAATTTATTATATTATTATAACAAAAAAAATATCATGAAAAACTATTAAACGTTAGATACTACAGAAAATAATTAAAAATTATTATACACAAAATTATTATACTATTACAATTTGAAATAATAATAAATAATAAATATTTTAAGTAAATAATTAAAAAATATTATACACAAAATTATTATACTATAACAATTAGAAATACAAATTGATAAGTGCATATTTGATCATATTTTTATCTCATATTTAAATTCATTTCTACCACTTAACATTAATATTGTGTTCATAATTATATTGATTTTCTTTATTGAGATAAACTAGTATGTTACCCGTGCGATGCACGGACTAAATATTTAAAAAATTCTAACTATGTTATGTTATTAAAAATATTAATATTATTAAATTTCATATATAAAAAGAAAATATGAGATTTATTCATTTACAAAATTTAATTATTTAATAATTATGTTGATTTCCTACAATAAAGTTATGAACACAATTAGTTGCCAAATAAAATAAGAATTAATATTTAAGGTGGGTAATTATCAAATGAATTAAACTATATTATAAATTTAATACAAAAAATTAAAAATTAAAAATTTTTAAGGACTTAGTAAACTACATTAGTATTTGAATTGTATATATACCTTCCACTATCACCTTGTTCCGAATATTTAGTTACAACTATCCCATCAAAAGAATACTTTATATCTCGACAATGAGAAGATGATTGAATTACAACTACCTCATTAAAAGAACACTCTAACTATACCAAAGGCCCATTGGCCCAAAGGTAAAATTTATATGTAATGGTGTATATAGATGGATTATAATAAGACCAATTTAATTAGCAGGATGATGCTAGATGAAAAATGCCATAAATGAGGTTGAAGTGGGTGCCGACATGCAATCGTGATCCTCATCCATTTTCTTTCTTCCTTTTTTTTTTTTTTAAAAAAAATTCTTTTTCTTCATTCCAAAACCGTAAATTATACTGTGGATTCATTGTTTATTTTTTTTAATTCTTATATATATATATATATATATATATATATATATACTTTTAAATTCTTTATTTTCTTTTTCGTTAAATTTTTTGAATTCAACTAATTTTTTTTGGGCAGATGCAATATAAAACGTAGTAATTTCTGTAATATAAAGCTTTAAATAATCCACATTATTTGGTGCTCTAGAACCTTGTCTTCATCCTCAACACCACACGTCCTCATCATCTTTCTAAACACACCGGAAAAAAAAATAATTCACATTATTTGTTGAAATTAACAAATATCTTGAAAACCATTCCGTATAATACATAAATTATATACAACTTAGAAAAAAATGATATTAATATAATAATCACACAAATATACAATGAATAATTATTCACTCTATAAATTTATATTTATACTTAAATAATTAATTATTTTTTAACCTAATATATATTTATATACATTTATAAATTCTAAACTTGTATGATAAATAATAAAAAAAATTATAAAATGACATGTAAGTATATAAATTTTTAAAATAAATAAAATGTACCTCTATATAATACTCCGTAGTACATATTATCCATGCAATACAATACCTTAGTTATAATTTAATTATTTAACTATTTTATATAAATAGTATATACTAATATACGTACGTTTCATGTATACATACTACACATGAATATATATATATATATATATATATATATATATATATATATATATATATATANTTAATTACGGAGTAATAATTAATATATACATAAGAATGCCCTTGAAGAATAAGATTTCACTTTGCAGCCTCATTTCCTCCATCTCTCGTCTCTCTCTATCTCGGAAGTTCTGTGAGGAGGGCCCAAAATTTGATCCATCATCATGCTTCTTCATCCAATCTTACTCAGCTTCCAATCTTCCATTACCCACTGCAAAGCATTGGAGAGAGAGAGACGACGCTATCAAGGTTTCTTCAGAGCTCCACCCGTTTTCTCCAGCTATCTCGCCACCGCAGGGAGCCTAGCATCGCCGCCGCCATCTCTACTGGATGCCACCCTCAGCCTGCCGTATCTCTCCGTCGTCGGCGTTGCCTGGTGGAAAAGGGAAGCAGCCGTCGTTTACTATTCGGTAAATTGTTTTTTAATTCATCTAATTTAGCAGTGAAATCTTAAATTATTTGTGCTAATTTCTCGAATTTAAAGAGGAAAAAAAAAAAAGAAACATTTATCATTATATAAAAAGAAATTACTACTGGAGCTTTTCGGGCTTCCAATGATGTCAAATGCTTCCTCTCACCATGTATTTTGTCTTCTTCACACTTCCTGGGACCTCCACTGCCTTTTGCTTCTTCACAAAATATTCCACTTTCCTCTCTCTCTCCGTATATTAATAATAATAATAATATTATTATTATTATTATATTATTATTATTATTTTATTTGGGCTTTTTGGGAGGAGTGTTTTGGAATCCGGAAAAGCATGCATGCTTTGTCTCCCTCTCCCATTTTCCTCTTCCCACGTACCCCTCCAAAATATAAAATCCCTTTCTCTTCATCCACTCTCATTTGTTTCTTCCTCTTTTTATTTTCTTTTTCTTTCTTTCTCTCAACTTTCACGATTTCGTTTCCCCTCCATATTTCTTTGTCTCATTCTCCTTACAGTTTTCTAATTTTCTTTTTATTTGTTTTCTTCTTGCACCAACAATATGACATTTTCTTTCCTTTCAGAATGAAATACAATTAGCAATCAATTTTTTTAAACTTATTTTTTTATTATTTTGCATATCCTACAGATCTTGAACTTGTTGACATGGCTTATACGAAAATGTTTAAAAATTTAAAGTTAAGTATAATATGTAGATTTAATATATATATATATATATATATATATATATATATATGTAACAATAAAAAAAAAATAGAATATCCCTTTCACTCTCCACTCACTCTCTTTTGTTTCTTCCTCTTTTTCTTTCTTTCTTTCTCTCCACTTTATTGATTTTGTATCCTCTCCATCTTTCTTTGTCTCCTTCCCCTTTTTATTTGTTTTCTTCCTGCAGCCACTATCTCTCATTTTCTTTCCTTTCTCATCTTCCTAATTTTTCCTTCATCTCCTTCCTTATTGAGTGGATGTATAGGTAAGATCGAAGACATGCAACCCAGATTCGAGTGCAAATGTGGATTTTTAAACTGCTCCGTAGACCTAATTTCGCACACGGACTCAAAATACCAAGATATTCACAAAGGTAAGTACAGAGTAGGGTTATTTCATTTATGTAGTTTTCATAATGAAATACTATTAGCATTTTTCTTTAACTGATTTTTTAGTGAATTTTACACATTTTGCAGATCTTGAACTTCAAGAACAGATTTGTTGACATTGCTTATACGGAGGTGTATACAAATATCAAGATAAGTATACTATGTGTATTGAAATTGTTTGGATGCAGAACAGTCCCCTGCTAATGGTTATACATTATGTACATATAAATACAAATATCAAGATAAGTATACTATGTGTATTGAAATTGTTTCCATGCAGAATAGTCCCCTGCTAATGGTTATACACTGTAAATTACTCCGTATACCATAACACACACACACGTACTTCCTTATCATGAAAGCCACATTCTTTGCACTTAATGGTTGTTGCGCCTCTTCTTACAGGAACTTCATAAGTACGTACCAACATCAATTTGATAGCACTTGTGGTGTTCATGGGAGCTATATTCTGACCCAGAATGAATAACGGAGCCATGGGTGTGTGTCCAATACAATATGCTCTGAAAGTGAATTGAAGCTTGAAGATGTGCAGACACATTCCTATGAACCTAAGATATATATATATAGGTAAATCTGGGAGACACATTGTGGAGACACGCATACATGTTCCCAATAGGATTATTAATATATACATTTATACCATTCATGTTTGTCTTACTCTGAAGAACAGCCATGTGCTCTTACGTATATTCCCACCAGCCTATTAATATATACATTTATACCATTCATATATTTATTTATATATATTTATATATAATGCACAAAGCTCAATACTGATGGGCATTATATTATATATATATATATATATATATATATATATATATATTAAACTTTCATGGCCACCACCACACTTTACTTTACCCATGCTTTTTTCCATACTTTGGGCACCACCACTACAATTTGCTTTAACTATTATATTCTAATATTCTTATCTTTCAAAACTACCACGTTCAGACAGAAAATGCCCATCAATCAAAACTACACTAATCATTGTATACTGTTCATTTGGGCGGGAACTTTTCAACTACTTCATTTTGCTTTAATATATAATATAGAGATAATTGCAAATTGACCAAAGTTGATTAAGAAAAGATAATTGAGCATGTTTTAGTGTTAGAATGGGGCGTATGGCATCTCTAGTCTTGCTTGTTTGTATTTGTATTTAATTGCCACCCAACATGACAATGTTTAGTGGTATTTATAGGATGAAATGATGAAGACAAAAAAGTGATGATGGAAAGTGGAGATAAAAGCAAAAGACAATAGAATAAAGAATTATATTATAGGTTTATGATGGAAACATGTGGGAGCAAAATCTGGAGGAATATTTGGCCAAAAGCATAAAGCGTCGAAAGTGCCCAAATTTAGGCAGTAGCTCCGCACTGCATACTCTCGATGCGTCGAGAGGTGGGTCTTACTCTCGATGCGTCGAGAGGTGGGTTCGACGCGTCGAGAATCTAGCCCGGGGTGCGAATCAACTTTGCAAAATTCCAGTTTTGCCCCTTCTTTTGCCCAATTATAAATACCCCTCATTTCTCCATTCTTCAATATCCAATATTCAGATTAGATTACTCCCTTTTCTCTCTTTAATCCTTTTCTATTCCTTTCAAAATGTAGCCTCCAAGTGAGGATTGTTTAGTAGTGTAGGAGTAATTTAGGATTTATTTTGTAATAAGAAGAGAGATGATGCAAGATTGGGAGCTTCAACCGTTGGATCGAGGAGAAAGCGATGAGAATTTCTTTCCCAATTTGATTGTAGCTTTTAGGTACACGCAAATACCCAGAGTATTCCGGGGTTATCGATCCACAGGGAATGGTTGGTCAAGCACTAACTCGGATTGATTCTTGTGAAGCTAGTTCGGTAATAACATGGTTATAGCAAACAAAAATAAATACAACAAATGAAGAGAGATATATAAGATGCAACATAGGTAAGGATATGGATCAGGTCAATGTCCATCATGAGTCAAACAAATGTAGAAAAGAAGTTTTATCCCTTGTGAATGGAGGAAATGCACTAAAGTCCTCGGTCTCTCGTGATCTACCCGAGTGTGCCAAACCGCAAGTTATCTATTCTTGTAGTCTACGAGCGAGGCTCGTCTTAAAGATCCTAAGCAAATCAACATGCCCTAACTCAAGTTAATCCTACAAGTTGTGAGGAGGTAGCCTAAACTAACCTCTAGATTCCAACACGCTGTCACTAGTGAAGGAACCGTTTTGGCCAACTTCTAAATTCCAACTCGCTCTCGCCAGTGAAGGAACCGAAGATTAGCCGAGAAATCCCCCTATAATTTATCAAGCTCTCGCATTGTATAAATCAATAGGTGTGGCAAGAGTGTTCTAGCCATGCCCGATTCTCACCGTGACACAACAACAAACAAGCATGTAATTTTGACCATTAATCACACACTTTCAACAACAAGTCTTGCACACAACAACTCATAGAAACTAAACTAACCATTCATAATAAATGAAGAACAAACAACAATCTAGACATAAACATAATCCAAAATCCAAATATAAATAAGAACAAGCATCTAGATACAAGATTAATTCAAGATAAATTAAGGAAAGAAGGGCTCGACGCGTCGAGAGTATGCAGTGTGGAGCTACTGCCTAAATTTGGGCACTTTCAACGCTTTATGCTTTTGGCCAAATATTCCTCCAGATTTTGCTCCCACATGTTTCCATCATAAACATATAATATAATTCTTTGTTCTTTTGTCTTTTGCTTTTATCTCGACTTTCCATCATCACTTTTTTGTCTTCATCATTTCATCCTACAAATACCACTAAACATTGTCATGTTGGGTGGCAATTAAATACAAATACAAACAAGCAAGAATAGAGATGCCATACGCCCCATTCTAACACTAAAACATGCTCAATTATCTTTTCTTAATCAACTTTGGTCAATTTGCAATTATTTATCTCAATGAAGAAAATCAATATAATTATGAGCACAATATTAATGTTAAGTGATAGAAATGAATTTAAATATGAGATAAAAATATGATAAATATGCACTTATCACAAATAAATAATAAATAATTTAAATAGAAACTATAATGTTTGACTAACTTTGATGGAAATGGTGCAAATAGCAAATTCTATTTACACCACCTATAAAGCTATCAAACCTATTAAATGGCGGTGTAAATAGAATTTTCGGTGGTACAAATAGAATTACTCTTTATAAAATGACCTAATATATGTAACATTTTTATTAGTACCAATATATGTAACATTTAAATTTTAGGAATTGCAAAAGACACTTGGGAATTTCAGAAGACACAAAAAGTGAAAATACATTTAATATAATTTAGAGAAAAAATGAGCCTCCAAACAGATATTACTCAGGTTCGTGTTGTTGGTGTAAATGCCATCACTGTTCTTTAGTGAACAATAAATGCTTCATACAATCTAAGGAGTCGTACATTTTCTTGAGCTTATCTCCTTTGCAATATAATCCATAAAAACCTAAGTTTCTCTCTTTTGGAATGGAACACAATCTTCCAATTGGTTGGCGCTTCTTCAAGATTATGGGGTGGGGGTTCCATACGAGTCTGGTATGTTGTTCTCTGTCCTATTTCATTATTTTTCCTAGGCTCTTTGTCATCAGTTGATCTTATGCGATGCTTTGTTTTTTGTTTTTTTTTTTTGTTTTTTTTTTTTTTATAAATAATTTCTTTACTTAATTGCTTCATAGGATCTGCCACCAATTATGTGCAAGAAACTTAAGGAAAAGAAGCCAGAAGAAGTGGTGTTAATAGGCCAAAATGGTAGCTTCAAAGTTAAAATCCAAGAACGCAAAGATCAAAAACTCTGTTTCACAAAGGGGTGGGATGATTTTGTGGGACAAAATGGCATAGCTTTTAAAGATTTTGCCGTGTTTGAACACATGGGCAGTTTTCATTTCAGTGTCATTCTGTTTGATCGAACTTGTTGCCAGAAAGATCTCCATCCCAACCCAGAAACCAGCCATGAGGGTTAGTTACCTTTAATTTCTCTGCATATCTCTAATGAACATTTTGATAGGAAATCACAAATTAATAATCACCCCTAATTGTTTGTTGTAGGAGGAAAGAATTTGTGTACCGGGCAAGAAAATTCTAGCTGCTTTACAACCACCATCAAAGCCTACAATGTACGCAGAGGTGGTCCTTTCATGGTGATCAAGCTATTACTCATTATTTGAGCTGAGTATTAATGATTTGTCCAAAAAACGTTTATATGATGATATTAGGTGTGAACTTCAATTTGCAGTACATTCCCAAGAAGTTTAGTTTATCAAACAATCTGTTGAAGAGCACAAACATCACTCTTAGGGGACCGTGTGGTAAAACCTGGCCAGCCAAACTTAAATCACGTGGTGGGAAGGTGAAATCTAAATCCTATGCATGCATTTTAGATGGGTGGAAAGAATTTGCCATGTACTATCATCTTAAGGTGAGAGATGTCTGCAGCTTTCGCTTCATTCGTCTCCCAACTTCTTACTCTTTCATGGTGGATGTGAAGAAGATCCTTCCTGTTAATTAAGTTCGCTAGCTCTGGCACTAATCCAAGATGACCTCTGATCTTTTTTGTCCATCTTGAATCATCTTGTCAAATGCAGCATTTGTTTTTTGGTCTGTTTTTGAATTATTTTTGCAAACATGAAAGAAAGCTGCCAGATTTCTTTCTAGGGTGGTTTCGCCCGTAAGGCCTGTTTTTTAGGTAAGATACAGAAAGAGGACGGAAATTATTGGGATACAAATATGGACAACACTACACTGTAGGATGCATGCTGTCCTTTTTGAACATGCATCTCAAGAATGCATTGTTATCTTTTGATGGCCCTGTTTGGTAAATGGCTGTTAGCTGATTGGGTTAGATGTTTGGGTTAGAAGGTATAATTAGTTTATAACATTAGCTGATTGTAAAAAGTTGTTTGATAGATTGGCTGTTAGCTGATAGTTGTTTGGTATAATTTCTTTTCTCAAAAAGCTAATTGAAAAGGCTGCTTTGAGTAGCCTTTTGAATTTTAGTATTTTGGAGTTAAAAAAGCTTATTAACCAAACAACTAATAGTGATCAAATAAGCCAAAATTGGCTGATAGACTGATTATTTACCAAACAGGGTCATAATATTTGTTTCAAATTAGAATACATTGTAACTTAGAGAATACGAAAATTAGAGAATACGAAAAGAATACTGTATATAAATACAAAATAATAAATACGTAGTTATGTATTTATTTTTTGAAATATAAGGATAAAAAATACCTAAATAGTGGGTCCAAGACCAACAACCCTAATTTTACTCCATCCCAAAACTTACGCTCTGCGCTGCCGGCGACACGTCCTGCCGCCCACCGCGTTATTATTATACACTAATTACACATTGTTAATTATATTTAATTTTCCTCATAATTATGTAATAATTAATACATTCTAATTAACTAACCACTATGCATTATAAATGATTCAGCATTTAATGAGGTTAATTAATTTAATGGGGTAGCTCAAGTGGCAAGTGAGCTCTCTTTGTGGAGAAGAATTTCGGGAGAACCTAGGTTCAATTTCCGTAAGTGACGATTCCCCTTGGGTGGACCCCGGTCCATTTAACGGCCATCGGACGGAACGGAGAGAAAGACCCTCACGTAAGATATGATAATCTTGGGCAAATTAAAACGCAGCAATCTTGTTTTTTTACATGGCATTCTGATCTATTCATCTAACAAAGAATTGGGGGGATGAAGCTGCTACTCTAATGGCTGGCTAAACATCCCAAATTTGTGGATCAAAAGGACTTTCTACTTCAGTCTTCTCTGTCACTTTCACAGATAAGTTCATTTTAATGCCATGATGCTTAGATTTGATAGTTTCATAGTTATACATCCAACAGGATTTTGCCATGTTGGAGCAGACTTCCTTAGTGTGTTTCTTTGCCAAAAATAAAAAAATATTTTTTACCCGGTGACTCAAAAGTAACCTGATAATCAACCTAATTGTATAAAAATGAAGAGTTTTTTTTAAAAAAAATTATAATTTAAAGGTTTAATTGCATTTTGTTCTATAATTGCAAAGTCTATTTGACCCTTATCGCTACATTTTAGATTTTTTGCTATTGAGTTATAATATCTGATTAGCAGGAGTAAATTTTTTTCAATTCCAAAGCATTGGGCACCGGAATAGTTTGAAAATGTTGAGCAGCAAACTGTTTGTTGGGCATGCCATTATTAATTACAAATCAGACTTTTTAGGTGACTTATGACTGTCATGACTTGATGATTCCTGCCATTTACAGTTCAGTTCGCCGGAAAATATTTGAAGGAAATGGAATTTAAATTTTGTGGAAAACAAATTACCAGGAAAATAGATTCCACTGTTTGGTTGGTGGAAAAGAAATTACTGGGAATATGAATTCTATTGTTTGGTTGAGTTTGAAATGGTAATGAATTATGAATATAAAGACCAATATGCCCTTAGTAATTAATGGTTTGGCTATATATACATGTGTAATTAGTCAATTTTGATGAGGGTAAAATAGTCCAAGGGCTTATACTTTCTTCCCACCCTCTTTGGAAAACAAAATACCTATCTCAACCAAAGAATTTGTTTTCCTTTCTTTTTGGGAAGTCAAATTCCATGGAAAACATTTTCCATCCAACCAAACAACATAATTACTCATTTTCCTCAACTTTTTGGAAAATCTTTTCCATGGAATTGATTTTCCATCCAACTAAACATGCCATTACAGTTTGGCAAAGAGACAATATGCCAAGCATTATCCACCTGCTAATGCTGAGGAGTCTATCAAATGGGCTTGTTCCTTTGAGGCAGGATGGTTTGGGGCTCAAAATACGTCAAGTATTTATGAAAAATGTATTATTTTTTCTCGTAACAAAAATTGTATACTTGATTAGTATTATATTTGAGCATATAAGTATGACATTTACACATAGAATAAGGACCCGTGAGACGGTCACACACAAGTGTGCCCCTCTCCAGAGAAAGGAGAAACGGAGATGTGAGGCATTTTGGTTTGACAGCAAGGCAAAGAAAACCAATTTTGCTTCATTCTTCATCTTTTATGGCAGTACGTAGGCGGTAGTGCATGGAAGGAGAAAATCATCCAGCTTGTTTCTTCATTTTGGTACAGTTTTGTCAATTTCTTGGGTGTTATCTTCGTCTAATATTTTGGGGGTCAGCTTGATTTGTTTCAGACATCTTTTAGATATTTTCACATTATTTGTAATTTTTTTTTTCTGAAACATTGTACTTGATATTTGTTATAGTGGAAACTTTGTTGGGGGTGGTGGTACCATGATTTTTCTTTGATTTGGGATTTTCTAGGTAAATCGTTTGTACATTGTTTCCTATATAATCTTGCGATGGAAGAGGGGAAACAAAGTGAAAGAAGAAATGTTAAAATAGTTTGTTTTACATTTTTGCCCTCAATTTTAACACATATTTAACGTAGATTTAACCGAATGATCAAAATTGGTAAAAAATCAATAGTTAAGGGACCAAAACTTTGATAAAATTAAAAGTCGATGACAAAAATTGGTAAAAGTCAATACTCGAAGGACACTAAGTGGTAGGGGACTGGCCAAATGGTTTGCTCCATTCACTTGGGTGGGGATTTAACCCCCAACTGGCCAAATGTTTTGCTCCATTCACCTGGGTGGGGATCGAACCCAGGTGCTGAACCACCACGCCAATCATGTTGGTTAGATATATACATATACTATTGATTATTGGCAATAACATATGACATTAGGATGTCGGGGATGCAATGTTTACTATTCACAAGTAATATTCATCAATACAAAATACATATATTCTCATTATATTCTCTTTTATTTCGTTAGTTTCCTATATGTGTGTGTGTTGTGAGCGGTTCGATGAGCCACGAACCTAAAACATTTAAGCTCAAGCGAACTCGGCTCGATTATTAAATGAGCCCACTTGAGTTTGGCTTGAGCTCGAAGTTGATTGAGCTTGAACCGGGCGATTCTTCTTTAGTAAACAATACTTATTTTGATAATTCTTTCCTGTAAAAGACTAAAAGTACAAAATGAAAATGAAATGAATTGTAAATTTATATTAGTTCTAATATATTTAAAGAATACACACTAGGTAATTTTTACATACAAGATTAATGAATGTTGCAACGGTATCTATTTTTTAATTTTCTGAATTGTGAAAGATTGATTCCATTAATGTTGTAGTCTCAGAATGTTTTCAATGCATTAAGTGTGTTACAGTGTTCTATTATCCTATATTGATATTTTTAATAATGATAGTCTTAAATCAATTTATTGAGTTATTTGAATGTCTTATTTGTCAACAAATCCTCCATAAGTAGTTAATAGTTCAAACTATTTTTAAAAAAAAAAATTTCTCATGTTATTAATATAATACTTGGTAAATAAATATATAACATTATTTCGTAATATAACTTTGATATTTACTTACAAGATAGTGTAAAAAGAAAACAATAAATAATGTATTAATATAATTAATTAATCAATTTGAAGGTAAAAAATCTTTGCATGGTAGAAAATATTGACAATATAACTAATAAAGTTATATCTCTTTTTAAAATTTTTTATATTGATTTTATTTTTGAATTAAGGAATTGTAGACATCGAATTATAAATTTAAAAAATGCATATGTATTATTTTTGTTTGTTGTAACCACTAATTTATTTAATTTAATAAGAGTAATAGATTTAGGTGCTCATTTTTTAATAATATACGCTAACGTATTCGTAGTATTCAACATTTATGTCAACTTTGATTGGAATGATGTTTGAACCTAAGATCTTATAGAAATTAATGGGTAAGTTAAAAGTTAACAGAATATTAATGAATAAGAGAATATTTAACGAAAAATTTAACGGATAATCATATAATTAAGGATAAATTAGGAAATCTCAAGCAGAGAAAGAGAAATAATTGAGCTTGAGATAAGAATTTCAAAAAAGTCTTTCAATTAAAAAAAGTTGAAAGATATTTTCTCTCAAAAATGTATCATTTTACCTTTAAACAAAATGAGTATTTCTTGTTGATAGCCAAATGCATAAAAACTCAGAAAATGATTTTATGAAGTCCTTACTTCCTATTTAGAATGAGTTAAATCCAGAAATAATTCTTTGACTATTGACTTTTACCAATTTTTGTCATCTTTTGGTCTCTTAACTATTGATTCTGTACCAATTTTGGTTATTATGTTAAATATGTGTTAAAATTGAGGGCGAAAATGTAAAACCAACTATTTTAACATTTCTTCTTCACTTTGTTTCCTCTCCTCCATCGCAAGATTATATAAGGAACAAAGTAAGTCAATATATTTATTTTTTACATTTTATGTTAAATTGTTTCTGTTGTATTAGGTGTTTTATTTATTTATTATTTGATAGCAAAAATGGTACAAAAAAGCACTACTAGGAGGAAAACAAAGTGGAGAAGAAAGGTTAAAATATTTAGTTTTACATTTTTTTCTCAATTTTAACACCTATTTAACATATAATTAACAGAATGACTAAAATTGATACAAAATCAATAGTTAAGGAACCAACTTTAGTAAAATAAAAAACTGAAGATAAAAATTGATAAAAATAATAGTCAAGGATCATTTCTGGAATTTAGAATAGACCACCAAAAGAATCTAATCCACACAACAATTTACAAATAATTTGTTAGTTGACTAGTTTTCAATTTTGTTGCTATACTTGACAAGAATTCAAGAAAATCTCAGAATTTTCAATTCCCCGGCAAAGCAAACCCCAGGCCCCAAGAACACTTTGCATATTGTATTATGGACTCATCAAGAATCTCTCTCCGGGCGTTCCAACTCTCCGATGCCGACGACCTCCTGAAATGGGCAAGCGACGACAAAGTGACCCATTTTCTGAGATGGAACCCCATCACCTCCAAACAAGAAGCCCTCAAGTATATCCAGGAGGTGGCCATACCTCATCCATGGCGGCACTCCATATGCCTGGACGGCCGTTCAATTGGGTACATTTCAGTCAAGCCGGAAGCCGGAAATGATAGGCACAGAGCCCATCTTGGCTATGCAATTGGCTCTTGTTATTGGGGCCAAGGAATTGTGAGCATGGCACTCAAGATGGCCATTCCTGTTGTGTTCACAGATTTCCCCTTCCTGGTTAGGCTGGCGGCTTTGGTGGAGCCTGAAAATGTTGGGTCTCAAAGGGTTCTTGAAAAAGTTGGGTTTGTAAAAGAAGGCTTTTTGAGAAAGTATGGGTTAAGGGTGGGATTAGAGATATGTTCATCTATAGTTTCTTGTCCAGTGATAAGGTTAACTAATGATTTAGGTAAATTTTTAAGGATGTAACAAACCATGGCAAATTATACCAGGGACAGGATCTATCTTGCGTTATATATTTGATCCAAAAAAACATTTAGATTATGTATCTGTAGTTAACACATCTTTTACCTAGATGATGATTTATGTACATATAACTATCATATTATTTATCAGCAATTATCAAGTTAAATTAACTGTAAGTACATAATATGTTAACCGAAGGTATATTGTTTTTGTATCAGGATTCACAATGTAATATGAACACTTGTCCATGATATAACAATTGACAACCAATGATTCTTTGACATTTTTAAATTCAAAGATCATCATTAACAAACACAGTGTATATGTCGAAAATATACAAAGAATTTTTACAATGATTATTCAACTTACAAAGTAGTAATGGTAACAAAATATACACTTTTATTTCATCAAGAACACTATCACATAGAAGCCCTGTTTCTCAACTCTGCCTGCCATATCCATCAATCTCCATGGGCTCCATTACTGCCCACACAAACAATAAAGTAGATCAGACTATGGTGCACAAGAAAAGATTTTCTCTGGACCCAATAACATGAATCAACGATTCATATATGTAATAAACAGATAAGGTTAAAGTGACTAGCCTAGAGAAGGGGAATCTGAGGAGAGGAGGCTGTAAATCACAAAATCTCTAGATCTCCCTTTAAGGATATGGTACTTCCTCAAAACCCCTTCTCTCAAAAACCCAGATTTCTCCAATACCCTCTGGGACCCTTTGTTATCCACATCTACCAGAGCCTCAAGCCTCTCCATGTGAGGCCACTCTGAGAAGATTGCAGAGGCCACCATCTTCACTGCCCTTGTTGCAATCCCTTTGCCCCAGTACTTGTGAGTCAACACATACCCAAGCTCACCTCTGCAACTGTCGTTCCCAGACATTGGGGTCACAGAAATTGCCCCAATTACCCTGTTTTCAAGGCAAATCACTCTCAGCCATGGGTGTGGGATTGCAATGTTCTTTATAAAATCCACTGCTTGGTCTCTACAAGTGTAGGTGTCCCACGTACAGAAACGGCTCACCCTCTCATCTGTTGCCCACTCCATGAAATCATCCAGGTCCGAGAGCTCCATTGGCCTCAGGGAGATTTCTGGGGATTCTGATTTGCAGGCTGTTTCTTCCATTTTCTCCATGGCTTCTCTGCTAGATTCTCTTTGTAATTTATGGGTGGATAATTTATTTTTTTTTTGATTTCTTCCTCACCACGAAAGAATGGATCAAAGTCAATATTAGCTCAATTTCAAGAAGAAGTGGGGAGCAAGAGTTTGAATAGATACATACAATATATTGATTATTTTAATTTTTCTTGGGATGTTCCTGGAAGGAGATTCAGTATGCCATCTCTGAAAGGAGATCCCATGAATTCATGTGCTCTCCTTGACCTAAAATGATTGATTGGCTCGTAGGCTGCTCAATTAGTTCGATTGACCGTCTTAAAGTCATGTCTCAATGGCAGCGTAATGTTCAAATTTCATTGGAAATTTACTGATCATCGGGAGAAATTAACCGATGAGATTATGAGAAGATATGAGACCTATTGTGCACATAGTGTACAATTAGGGGTGAGAATATAAGGGCCAATGAGATAATTCGCGATTTACCTCCTTTAGTAACTTTTAGACTTTAAACATAAGATTAAGAATACCAATTATATCCCAAAAAGATGAGCTAACATGTTAAGGCTAAAAAATTATGGGTAATATTTGCGTGAGATCGTCTCACATGTCTCAATTCGTGAGACGAGTTTAATTTTTTATTAATAAATTAAATCTTTGATTAATGTGTCGAATCTTTAATATCATTAATTAAAGATTCGACCAGTCTCTCAAACAAATTTTTGTTAAAAATTATGCGGTTAGGACAAAAAAAATAGTTTGATAAGAGCCAGCCTAATCGGGCTGTCAAATTAGCCCCATTAGCAAAAAAAAAAAGAAAACGAAAAAAAAAAACTCCAACTTAACAATTTAGCTCTCCAACAATTAGTTACAATAAGCATCCATTAAGTGTTTAATTACTTAAGTAGATTTATTTGTATCAGGTTTAAATATTTAATTACTTAAATGTTTAGTCTTTTAGTGTTTACTTAATTAGATTTTAATTATAATTATTTGTTTTATAAACTAATAATTCAGTTTTTATATACTTAATTTCTATGCTTGATCATTGAATTGCTACAAATGGGTATTTAATTATTGTATTGTACAACTACATATTTTTATACTCTTATTTTATTTTGAACTATATAGAAATATCTTTGTTTTACGTTTGATTGTTTGTTGTTTTAAACTCTAGTGTTGATTGTGGATTTGTGGTATGTGAATTATAGACTTGTGTCTTTCTGTTTGTAGTTTATGGAGATCTGGATGTTAGATGCTTGGAATAACTTGAATTAATTATTCATTCTTGCATTATATTTTTTGAATTGAATTTTGGAAACGAAGATTTAAATTCAGTAAATGACGTTGAAGTTTATATTTATTAACGTAAATGTGCTAGTTTATTAAAATAAAATCTTTAAAATGCTAATTTAAAAAAAAAATTAGTTGAGCTCACCCGATAAACTTGACAGATTTGGCGAGGTTGCCCCTAATCAAAATTATTATTGATATTATAAAATCACTTTAATTTGCCGTTATGAAAACATAATAGCCAAATATAATAAATGAACTAATACGGAGTATAATGTAACCGAAAAATCCAAACAAATACTCCATTATTTGTTACAAATTAGGCAATTTATCCTTGAGTACTTGATTTTGAAATCTTGTGTCTTTTAGCTAGTACCAAATTTCAAAGAATTAATTTGAGATTGAACTTGCCTGGAGCCTTTGAATTATTATAGAAGCAGAGGAATTGACATAACGACGACTAGGTAGCATAGTTACATGGTCCATTTTCTAAGTTGGCAAGTGGCAACTTATCTTCTTCTTTTTCTCCAATGGTCAAAATTATATGGCTTGATATGAAAAATGACGTGTGTCCTCCACGAAATGTTACTTTGGTCATGTCTTAACATTGTTTGAAACAAAAAAAGACAAAAAGAAAAAGAAAAGAAAAACTGAGGTAATTTTTTAAAGTGAATCCACATAATGCACGAACATCAACAATGAATAAGTGGTTAACTTCGTATGTGATTTATAAATTATTACACAGAAATAAAATTTATTTATTGAATAGCGACTGAAATTTTCTCGATCACCAAAAAATATCATTAATCTTAAAGATACCAATACTACATGCTACAACTTGTCTCTCATTATGTCAGGATTCTTACAAATTTGTACCTAAAGAGTTTTATTTTTTGAGTATCGACTCTATTACAACGTAGTATATGTTCAATATACGTTCTCTATTTGTTATAATCCAAAGAATCAATACTCCACCATCGGAGTTTAATCCTGTGAGGCTGTGACCTTTCTTCAAAGAGAGTCACAGATGTGTTAACTGATCACAAAGTGCTTGGCACTTAAAAAGAGTTAAAAACGCCAATCCTATAGCTATAGGGGGTGTTTGGCAAACGGCTGATAGCTTATAGCTGATAGCTGGTTGGTTTAGCTAGGAGTTGATGACTGATTGCGTTAACTGGTTTGACCAGCTGGTTGTATTAGCTGATTATAAAAAACTGTTTGGTAAATTAGTTGTTTACTAGTAGCTGATTGAATGTAAAATGACATTTAAGGGTATTATTATTATTATTATTATTATTATAAAATAACAAACACACCACCCATTTAAAAGTAAATCTCATTGATTTTAAAGGATAAAATAGTCAATATACCTATTGTTCCCAACCAGCTGATACAAAAAGCTACATTCATTAGCTTTTCAATTTTCAGCTTATTGGCCCAATAAGCCAAGGCCAATAAGCCATTTACCAAATACTTCAAAATAGCTTATTGGTTGGTCAAAAAGCTAAACTTGATCAAATAAGCTAAAATTTGGCTTATAAGCCAATAACCAAACACCCCAGGATGTCAGCTTCTCTTTCATTAAGCCAAGCTTCTTCCAAAATCTTAAAACGCCAATATATTGAATGCTTGTCTCTCATCAAGTGTCTCTTCTGCATTTTTTCCACAACCCTAGTGGATATTATAATGCGAAGAAGAAGTCCGTTGGGATATTAGAAATAACAATTTTAAAATAAATTATATTATTATATGTACCACACATTAGTCTACCTAACCTAATCATCACGTTGTACTACATTACTTTCCACACTTTTGAGGAATATTATTCGAACTTGGGTGTCACTGTCCCCTCTTCTCTTTGTCTTGGTTTGAAGTTGGATTCCAAGCCATAAGCTACCATTCCAAACGACGACTACTCTTACTTTTAATTATTCTCTCGATATAATATTATATAATTGTCAAATTATAACATCTTAAATGGACAAATATACTAATAAAAGACTTATTGGTAAAAGAAAAAATCATACTTTTATACCTTCTTACAGTTATATCTTACTTTAAATTAATGGTTATGAACAACTAAAAGTCCGTGGATAGACTTTAAAAAAAAATTTAAACAATATGTTTTGCATAAAATTTAATTTGGTAAGATATTTTAATAACAAGACGCTTGAGCCAAAGACCATGTGGTCAAGCGGCATGAAGTAACTCCCCAAGTGGGGCATCATGGGTCAAGCCTCAGTGGAGGCAATATTGATTCATTGGACTTATTGATTGGAAAAGCGTCATGGGTCAAGCCTCAGTGGAGGCAATATTGATTCATTGGACTTACTGATTGGAAAAGTATGTATAGACATATCTATATTATAGAAGTTTATTTTAGAGTTAATTAATTCCAGAAATGGTCCTTCGACTATTGACTTTTACCAATTATTGCCCTCAACTTTTAATTTGATCAAAATTGATCCCTTAACTATTGATTTTGTTCCAATTTTAATCTTTCTGTTAATTCTTTGTTAAATAGGTGTTAAAATTGAGGACAAAAATGTAAAATTAAATATTTTTAACCTTTCTTCTCGATGATTGCTATCATCAAATTATTGCTGCCCAAACCACTTCCCCATACCCATATATTTTGTAGTGGATGATTGCTATCATCAAATTATAAATTGACACAAGCCAACATACAATACGCTAATTTGTTCGAACATATGCAACACATACTAGCAGAACATATGCAGTACGACTAATTTCTTCGAACCCACAAACAAAATATAAAGCAGTAGAAACATCAACTTCAATCTGCAAGAAGAATGCACTAATTTTACTCCAAAATATTTAGTTTTACACTTTTGCCCTCAATTTTAAAACCTATTTAACAGAGATTTAACAGAAGGATCAAAATTGGAACAAAATCAATAGTTAAGGGACCAACTTTTGTCAAATTAAAAGTCGAGTACAAAAATTGGTAAAAGTCAATAGTCGAAGGACCATTTCTGGAATTAACTCTTTATTTTATGTACCAAAAATATAAATAATATTTTAGTTTTGTGGAATTGAAAATATTACTTAAGTTTGTTATGAAATTTATTATTTGATTGATCAAAATGTTAATAAATCATTGTTTTTTTTTTGTGCGCAAGAGGGGCTAAAGCCCTAGAGATGATTAGTAAATACGCCTGGTAGCAATGGTCTTGGCGTCGCGGTCGAGGATGCCTTTTATTTCCTCAGGTGGAAGAGTCAGGATTGTAATCCCCCATCAGTCATTGTGACCTATGTTGGCTGATAGTGAATATACTCCAGGACCGGTCGGATACACTCCGGACCCGGTCGGGAGGCGTGAAGGTCGGGCGACCGGCTGGTCGGGAGGGTTGCTGTGAGGTCGGATGTCACGGGCCGAACAGTACTCCCGATTGGCCCACGACGCGGCGTGCCAATGGCTGCCACGTACTCCTTCCCGTTTGGGCGTAGAGTGAGGCGGGCGCATGCGCGCCACGTTCCCGTCATGCCGGAGGCCCGGTAATCGCGCTTTACTCCCTTATAAATAGCGCATTTATGAGGAGAGAGAGGATCTTTTTGGTCAATTCTGGATTAAGTCTTGAAGAGAGCGCGGACAGTAGGGAAGCCCACTGCCGACCTGCCGAGCCCTTCGAGCCCATTCTTGTACTGTAAACCGGGTTTAGATCCTTGAGGCAATAACAGATCGTATTTTCTGTATTTAACTATATCATTTTGGCGCCGTCCGTGGGGATCGGGACTTAAAAGCAATCGTTTGCCATAGCCGGTCCCTCCATGTATCCGAACATGGATTTCTTCGATAACCAAGAAGCCGATGACAATTACGATCTTCGCTCTCACTTGAGCTCCCGGGTAGATCCCAACAACATGGCTGGAGTGCCGCCGCCGGAGGCAGTAAACGCCATCCACCAAGACGCCCCCTTCCCAATCCTTGGGGGCTCAGTTCCCTACCAGTATCCTATGCCCGGGGGACCGATGCCTTTCCAGTATTCGATGGACCCGACCATGCAATGGTGGCCGACTTCCCCGAGATTCTATCCGCAGCCATATATGTATCCACCTGCTCAGCTGATATATCCCCCCATGCCTGTTAGGCCGAACGCGACGACCGCCGAGACAGTCCCAGTGGTCCCACCTGCTCTACACCGTTCCCAATCCGAGCGACGATCCCGTGGGTCTGATACTATGCCCACGGCACCGGCTCGGAGACCAGCATTGTCTCGGCTTAGTACGTCGGATCGACCTAGGGGGGTGCCACAGCCAGAGACATCGCGAACCAGCGCTTTCGACCGGATCGATGATCCCGACCTCCGACCTCGTGGACGAGCTACCCGGGGACCTCAACCGATGAGCATCTCAACAACTAGCTATTCCAGCGAGACGAGTTCCTCGTATACAAAGCCAAAGAAGGATCGTCACGCTGGGACCAGCAGGGGCTTAGCTCGGGGAGTGCTGGACCAAGTGCCAGCTTAGTTCAACAAATGGAAGAAAGAACAAGCTGAAGCCGGCCCCGGGGGGATCAAGAGCAATCTGATCCGAGCGCCGTTTACTCAAGATATTATGGATCAGCCGTATCCCATGGACCTCCGTGTGCCGGGGAGTAAAGACTACTCTGGGCGAACCGATTCGGAAGAGCACATCAACTCCTATCACGGAAACATGCTGATGATGGGAGTGTCGGACACAGTGATGTGCCGAGCATTTTATTCGACCCTGTCTGGTCGGGCGGCTGAGTGGTTCGCCTCTCTTGAACCAGGATCCATCGCCGATTTTGCCGAACTAGCGAGGAAGTTCATTCACCGCTTTACCATCTCACGGGCTGCCAAGAAACACTTCACTTCCTTGGAAAAGGCCAAGCAACGAGAAGGCGAGTCCTTGACCCTTTTCAGTGAAAGGTGGAAGGCCGCCATAACAGAGATAGAGTCAGTAGACGATCGCACCGCGGTCAACTTACTGCTCTCTGCGCTACGAGCGGGGCCTTTGTATCAGGACCTCGTTCTCCATCAGCCGAACACCTACCAGGAAGCCTTAAGGAGAATGACCGACCACACGGTGGCCGAAGAAGCCAACGTTGCTAAGCACTTGATGGAAACCGGAGGACAAGGTCGGAGAGACATGAAACGATAGCCCGACCCCAGAAGGAAGGATCAGGATGGGAATCCAATCTACACCCCCCTATCAAGACCGATCGGGGAAATCTTGGAGTATGCTCATGTTAGGAACATCATGTAATAGGTTTTGATGATACCAACTGTTAAGTAAGAATCCCCAAGTCTCGATACATAGGCAAAACAATGTAAGTTCGATAAGTAAACTAAGAGCGAAAATACAACCGGGTAATTTGAGCTCAACTCGGGAAATATTTAAGCTTAAGGTAAACTTGTTTGAACAACTTAGAAGTTTTCGTGTTGTAAGCAAACAGATAGATCAGAAGCAGGCACGAGACAACTCTGGAGGAATAAGGGTCTACGAGACATCAACTAAGTCTCGAGACACAAGCCAAGTTCGAGAGGTAAGGACCTCTCGATATACCTATCGAGTTCGAGACGTAAAGAATATTCGAGAGATAGACCTCTCGATACATGGGATTGAAACATCAAGTGATCGAGACATCTTCTATGGTCTCGATAAACCGGCACTTCTCCAAGAGGCTGAATGTTAGTCAACATGTGCAGATAAAATACTCTAAGTTTGGAGAAGAAGAATATCATGGAGATAAAATATTGAAGAGGTGCTGAGCGGGAGGTTTCAAAATGGACGGAAGTGGATGACACGTCAGACCTCCACCACAAACGGTCAAGAAGTGCACCAATCCTGAAGTGGTCAGATTCCCCAAACAAGGAATGATGGGAACATAAAAAGAGTAACTTTATCCAAAAGAAGCAAGTGAAGCATGAACTCAAGAAAGTGGAATATGGAATATTCACTACAAAACAAAAGGCTCAAGTTACAAGACCACTACTCCATGAAAAATGCTGAAATTGTGCAAAGACCCATGTTCGGCGTGGGAGACCAATTTCAAACGGAATAGTTTTCCCTCCAACGGAACTATTCTTCTACTCTCATATATAAGGACGTAAAGACACAGAAGAAAAAAAGTTAGTGAAAGAGGTCAAGAGGTTAACAAGAGGTGTCTGATAAAAACGTTCTAGTGCAAAGTGCTTAACTTGGAATATCATCCTGATATTCAATACAGCGAGAGAACACATCTTAGTGTTCGAAGAGAGTTACAAAGCTAAACTGTCATACATCCAGAAGGTGACCAAAAGCTGCTCTACATCAAAGTTGATTCAACGATAGCTTGTGGTCAGATTGGAGATTGTTACATTCAACTGTGACTATCAACAACGTCTTGCTTTGGATTAAGCAAGGGAGGTGGAGTATCCTGGCTGCTGTCCGAGCGAAAGAAACCTGAGGCTTGACGCGGGCTTGGTGATCAAAGGTCAAGTGCTCGAGAGGTGGAGTAACTGGAAGCGGGGAGAAAAACCTGAGGAGAGGCGGAGTAACCTGGCTGCTGTCCGAGCGAAAGAAACCTGAGGCTTGACGCGGGCTTGGTGATCAAAGGTCAAGTGCTCGAGAGGTGGAGTAACTGGAAGCGGGGCGAAAAACCTGAGGCTTGAGGCGGGCTTGGTGATCAAAGCTCAAGCGCTCGTTATTGTACTAGAAAGGGAAGTTTTTAGTGCAATCCTTCCAGGGAGTTTCTGGAAGAAGAGTGGAAGTAGGCGGGTTGGCCGAACCACTTAAAAATCTCTCTTGCATTTACTTTCTGTTTTTATCTCTCGCTAACTTCTCGATTGCACTGCATATAATCACACCTCTCGAACTAACCCAAACTCGTGCTAACCAAAAGGGGATAATATTTCCGCTGCGCATAAAACTTTGTCTTCACCTCGTGAGGTATCGAACCTAAACATCCTAAGTTCAATACACACGAGAGGTCGAAAAGATTTGCAAAATCTTATACAAGTCTATTCACCCCCCCCCCCCTCTAGACTTGTACCCCATCCCCTTGGGACCAACAGCTCAGTCTTGCAATATGATTCAACTCCCGGCCCCGGCGAGAGACGGCCCCGATAAAGACAAGTACTGCGCCTATCACAGGAACCGGGGGCACGAAACCACGAGTGCCATGTCCTCAAAGGACTGATTGAAGACCTCTTGCGCTCGGGAGAACTAGCGCAATTTGCTGCCGAGAAGAAGAAGAACCGACGCCGAGGGTGGAAGAAATATTTCAAGAAGTCTGACAAGGAGAAAAAAGATAAGGGGCCAGAACCCGACCATGACCCCCCTGCCGCCGGGTCGAAACAGATCATCCATGTTATCTTCGGCGGGCCGGAGTGGGGCGACGATCCAGATCGTCGACAAGCTTGGTCGAGGGATTTGCCCGTATACTCAATCAGCACCAGCCAACCCGAGAAGAGAATGAAGGACGAGCCGATAACCTTCACCGACCGAGACCTCCCCCTCGGAAGAGACCAATCCGCCGAGGCGTTAGTTATTACCGTTGATATCTGCGGAGCAGAGGTCCGAAGGGTGATGGTGGACACTGGCAGCAGCGTTAATGATAGATATATTTTCTGCAAGCGCACAGAGTCAATCACAGTATAAATTCCTGGAGTATACCAGGGTCAATCCCACGAAGAACACAATTAACTGCTATTCTTAATAACTAATCTTGTAGATAGGAAAATCACAAATAAAAGAAATTCTTGTATTAAAAAGAATACGTACGAATTTAAAGCAAAGGAAATTTCCAATTGATAAAAGACTAGGGATTTGGGTTCACCTATTAGATAATTAACTAACCATCTTAAGTACTGATTCGTGCGATTATAGTGATGATTGCTTCATTTATATCCTAATACTCCGTCGAGCTACTAGGTTGTATCCAATTAACTGTGATCATCCGTCGATATTTCACCAACATTAATTGAACCCATTAAGCAACAACCAAAACTCACCACAAATACCTAAAGCTATGTCTAGTTTAGGTCAATTATGTTTATCTTACGAGGTCTAGGTTCATAATTCACTTGTCAATTCTTCTTATAAACCTTAATAACATAAGTATGCAATGGCCAGTCACACAATTCACAGCAAAAATACATAAGATAAATATAATCACTCTCAATTATTTAATCGAAATTAGAAGAATCAAACCTAGGGAGTAGTCAATTAATCTAATATAAGGCTAATCCAAATCCCTAATTAAAGTTTCTAGCCAATAATCATAATTAAATATATGAACTCTTCAGGAATTATTACTCTGAAAATTTAAAGCGGAATAAAAATGAGGAGGAAGGGAAATAATTCAAGCCTATGGAATCAATGGCCGCGATCGAAGCTCAGAAATCTCCTGCGATGAAGTCTCGAATATGTTCTCCTCCTCGTTAGAATTTCCTCGCTGATGATCGTTGCTGCTCCCATGCGTTCCTTTTCTCCCGTTTGTGTTCTGCCCTCTTCGTCTCCGTCCGTGTTCTGCCGTACGCAAAAGGAATCCCCCTAAAACCAAAATTAAAACTCCTTTCTTCTTTTTTTTTCCCTTTTTCTTCGTCGCTTTCCAGTGAGCCCCCAAAACCCTTTTAATCCCTTTTCTTTTCCTTCTTTCTCGTACGTTCCAGTGAACCCAAGGAAGAACTAAACTAATTTCCCTTCTTTTTTTTTTTTTTTTTTTGCCTTAGTCTGTTGCGCCAAATCCCCCAAAGAAAGAAAAGAAACATACAATAAATTAAAATAAAATTAATGTAAAGCAAAATTATAACCTAATGACATAACTTAATTAAACCTAATTATCAAAACACTTATATTTAAACTAAATGCATAAAGCTACCAAATAATATTTAATACTATAGTTAAAATAAAACTCCTATTTATATTAATAAAAATGAAACATTAGCCTAATATTTATTAAAACCAATATAAACTAGTAACTTATAAATAAATAAGATATTTATAATAAGATGAACACTAAAGTTTAATTTATTTATGCAAAACAATTACTAAAATTACTCTAAAAATGTCTAGAAAACAATCAGCACGGCGATACCATTCGCTCGCTGGGGGGTGGATATCATAGGGCCGTTCCCGATGTTGGCAGCACGGAAGAGATTCGTGATCGTGGCTATCGATTATTTTTCGAAATGGATCTAGGCAGAACCTTTGGTGACCATAACGGCTCAACAGTGCACACGCTTCGTATGGAGGAACGTCATCGCCCGGTTCGGAGTCCCCGTGCACCTGATCACGGATAACGGAAGACAGTTTGAGAGCCAGTATTTTCAAAACTTCCTAGCCACGGTCGGCACGAAGTCCATCCGATCATCCGTGGCGTACCCCTAGGGAAATGGGCAGGTCGAGAACGCGAACCGAACGGTCTTAGATGGGCTGAAGAAGAAGTTGTTTGATGCCGGTCGAAGCTGGGCGGACGAGCTGCCCTATGTGCTATGGGCATATCGGACGACCCCTCGGGAAGCTACTAAGGAAACTCCCTTTGCGCTGGTTTATGGGGCTGAAGCCCGGCTGCCGAGCGAAGCCTGGATCCCGACCTCTCGAGAACGCGGCTACGCTGAAAATGACAACGAGCGAATGATGATCGCTGAGCTTGACGCCTTGGAAGAAAAGAGAGAGGTCGCGACTCAGAGGATAGTTGAATACCAGAACAAAATAAAGCAGACCCGCGACCTCCGAGTTCGACCGAGATATTTCCAGGTGGGAGATTACGTCCTCCGAGAGCGGAAAGCTAGCCGACCAAATGAGGGCGGAAAGTTCGCGCAGACCTGGGAAGGGCCATATGTCTTTTCTGCGGTGATCCGACCTGGCACCTACAAGTTGGAAACTACCACAGGGAAGCCGGTGGATCGGATTTGGAACTCAGAGCATTTAGTCCTGTTCCGCCACTAGTTAGGATGATGGGTGATGTAACCGGGCCAAAAGAAGCCCCCCCCAATGTAATGAGTTTATGCTGTTTAAATGAAGAGCTTCGACTCAGTTTTTTTAGACGTCATTGCCCTAACCTAAGGGTCAGCAGGCCGATGGGAGCAAGGTGCCCATCTCGGGAGTAAGGTGCCCGATTGTTGTGGTCCGCCGACCTAATGGCCTCTGAGGCCGATGGGAGCAAGGTGCCCATCTCGGGAGCAAGGTGCCCGATTATGTTGGTCTGACGACCTAATGGCCTTCGAGGCCGATGGGAGCAAGGTGCCCATCTCGGGAGTAAGGTGCCCGAATGTTGTGGTCTGCCGACCTAATGGCCTTCGAGGCCGATGGAAGCAAGGTGCCCATCTCGGGAGCAAGGTGCCCGATTGTTGTGGTCCGCCGACCTAATGGCCTCCGAGGCCGATGGGAGCAAGGTGCCCATATCGGGAGCAAGGTGCCCGATCTCTTAAACTCAAGGTTAAAATAAAAGGACCGGGGTTTAAAGGAAAAGTGAATATTTTATTGATTCAGAGAAGTCCAAAGTGCTCGGCACAAGAGCGGGCCGAGCTCCGCCAGTTCAAAATATCACAAAAAATTTCTCACCGGCCACTCACTTAGAAGAGCCTGGCTTGGAGTAGGGCCTGGGGCCGAGGTCGGCCACTTCGCTGGGGAGTAGGGCCAACACCTCGGGAAGGTCGGTCTCCTCGAGGCCCTCGGTCAGGGCCGTGTGGACCTGCTCCTGTATGGCTCAACAGCCCGAGGAGAAAGCCCACTGCCCGTAGACCCACGTGAGCCGGTCCCCGACCTCCGTGTTGATGAAGGCGGTGAGGAACTCTTTGGCTATGGCCTCGTCGGTGCAGATGAACCGAGCGAGGCTGCTGGCGTCTTTCATCTTGTCAATGGCCTCCTTCTCGGCCTGCTCCGCCTTCTTGGCCCGGCTCTCGGCCTCGGCCAGCTCTTTCTCTGCTTTCTCGGTCCGACCCTCGGCGGCCGTGAGCTCTTTCTCCAGCTCTTGGATCCTCCTTTCGGTCGAGGTGACCTGCTTCTGGAGGGGCACGACCTCCTTTTCCCTGATGCCTTCCAAGGATCGAGCCCGACAGAAGAGGTCGGTCGTCGTGTGAGTGAGCTGAAAGGGTTGAGAGGGTTAGATACCTACGTCCGACCGGGGGCTGATATAGCATATCAACAACTAAAAAACTTACCCGGAGGATGTCCTTGGCAATCTGTTCGCCGAGACGGTTGCACGACCACCCCATGATGGTCTCCATGCCCGGCACCTTCTCCCTTATCTGGTCGACAAGGGTAGCAGCTTGGAGGGTCGGGCACTAGCGGAGTGTTTTGTGCGCTTCAGAGTGAGAACCTCCTCGACCTCAGGGTCTTGTCTCTTTTCTTTCCCTCACCGACTTTGCCCTTGAGCAACTTGAAGGTCGGGCGCCGTAACACCTCCTGACGAGGTGTCGATGGGGGTCGGGGCGGAGACGTAGGCGACCGGCGGCAGCTTTCTTTGCCCCGAGAGCTATCTTGGTCATAGGGCGGGGGGCAGCTGCTGGAGCGATGAAAGCTTTGTCCGGCGCCATATCTGCCATGCCGCCACCGAGCGCGACAGCTGCGCCCCTCGTGCGCTGCTACGGGGCATGCCGTTGCCCCAGGCAGGCTCCCGGGTGCGTAGCGGCATGTCCTTCGTGCCTTCTTCTACATAGCTTGATTGAGAGCTTGGGCACGTGGATGGTGGAAGGCTGTCGTGGTAGGAGGATGTGGGACGCGTGTTTGGTGGAGAGGTGGTGCCGTCTTGATATCGTACACGTGGAGGGTTTCAGGGACTCCATCAACAGTATGAAAGGAAGGGGTCTGGTCCAAGCAAGGCATCTCTCAGATCATGATCCACTCAATAGTTCAGTGGTCAAGTCTTCTTCCCCTAGTTGGTGTGCCTGGGTTCGAGTTTTAGTGGGAGCATGGTTAGGTATTCTTTATTATTTATTAGTTAGTCCCTAAGTTCCTTATTTATTGTATTTATTTACTTGTCCCCCTATTATTTATTTATTATTTGGGTCGCCATTTCTTGGGCCGGTACCTTTTGGCTTTGTACATATTCTGCTGGGTCTCACTCCCCAATCAATAATATTACTATTTCCTGTTCCGTTCTATATTATTATATCCGGTTTATGGTGGACCCGATCCCAATGAAACCATCAATATATATATATATATATATATATATATATATATATATATATATATATATATATATATATATATATATATATATATATATATATATAT
>NC_044916.1:22132909-22136140 GCF_003576645.1 Ipomoea triloba | reverse complement strand
ATATATATATATATATATATATATATATATATATATATATATATATATATATATATATATATATATATATATAATTAGGCTTATAACGGGAACTAAAAAAATGTTCGTCCAATTATTTGATGAAATGAATGGTTCAGATTATTTTGATTTTAGTATATACTTTTATTTTTCTACTTTACCCTCTATTATATTATTCACTTTTCCTAAATACTTATACACTCTGTTAGTTTAAACTTTAGTAACAAAATATTCCATTAACTATTTATTATTTTTAACTTACTCATTGATTTTTATAATGAAGGTCTTAGGTTCGGACTCCATTCAATCAAAGTTGGCATAATTGTTGAACGTATACTATGAATATGTTACTGTAATTAAAAAAAATACAATGGTCATGTTTGGTAAATGACTGTTAGCTGATAGTTGTTAGCTGATTGGGTTAGAAGGTATAGACTCTGTTTGGTAAATGGTTGTTAGCTGATAGCTGTTAGCTGATTGGGTTAGAAGGTATGATTAGTTGATAACATTAGCTGATTGTAGAAATATGTTTGGTAAATTAGCTATTAGCTGATAGCAGTTTGGTATAATTTTATTTTTCTCAAAAAGCTAATTGAAAAGGTTGCTTTGAGTAGCCTTTTGAATTTTAGTATTTTGGAGTTACAAAAAGCTTATTAACCAAAGACTTAAATTGATTTTTTAACCAAGTCAAACAACTAATAGTGGTCAAATAAGTCAAAATGGCCTGATAGGCTAATTATTTACCAAACAAGCCCAATATAAAGTTTAACACAAACTTTGGTCAATTAATTAGCCAGACTACATAGCATTCAAAGTTGAACATCAAAGATTACAAATAAGAAAGCTTGAAAATCATTTTCTTGCATTGTTTTTAAAAACAAACCTATGTTAAGTTTTTTTTTTCTTTTTTTTTTTCGTTTAATTAATCTTTTTTTGATTATTTAGAACAAGACTCAATATTTTAGTTATGCTTTTACATTATTGGGGATGATTTAGGCCATTATGGTATTAATAATTTTTTTTATGTATTTCTGTAATGATACAATTATAAATTACTCTATAAATATTGTACTGTTATTTTTTTATCAGGCATAATTATTGTTAGTTGGTGGGTGTGGGGATTTTTTAGGGTAACAAAGCATATATATAAATGGTATATTTAAATGTAGGGAACTCGAGTACAAGCAATATTGTTTGATCACAACATTGGAATGTATGATATAATTCTACAGACCAACTCCTGGTATACTATTTCAAATGCTATTGTCAAACCTATGCGACCAAACTGCAAAGTTGTTGATTAGAAATACAACTATACTTGGACTTTAAATGGTAGACCATTGTCCACAAAATTGATAAAGATGACACCCACCAGCTCCAATTGAACAAGTTTATACATCATTTTCAGAATTTTATCAATGCATAAAATTTTTTATAGAAAATTATAAGTTAATTTTTACTATATCATTATAACAATATCTATTGTAACCATATATATTTTTTAAATTTTTATCTTTATCATCTATTGACAGCAATTGTAGCAATTGTCATTGACAAACTCCTTAAACAATATAACATGTCTTAACAACGAATGAAAATAATAATAAAAAAAAATCAATGACTCCATTGTTGTAGATATATGAAAACTGTACTAGCTAAGTTCTCCACTCTAGGGGGTGTTTGGTTATTGGCTTATAAGTCAAATTTTAGTTTATTTGACCAAGTTTAGCTGTTTGACCTACCAATAAGCTATTTTGAAGTGTTTGGTAAATGGCTTATTGGTCTTGGCTTATTGGGCCAATAAGCTGAAAATTGAAAACCTGATTAATGTAGCTTTTTGTATTAGCTTGTTAGGATCAATGGGTATATTGACTATTTTATCCTTTTAAATCAATGAGATTTACTTTTAAATGGGTTATGTGTTTCTTATTTTATGATAATAATAATAATAATTGAAAATAATTAATAAAAATTGTTTTAGAATATAATTTAATAAGAGTTAAATAAACAAAAATAATTAACTTATGTCCTTAAAAAAAGTATAGATGATACCCAAATTTTATAATTATTTATTAATAAGAGTTTATCTTCTTGTTATATTTAAAGGTTGAAATAATACAATACACTCATACCCTTAAATGTCATTTTACATTCAATTAGCTACTAGTAAACAACTAATTTACCAAACAGTTTTTTATAACCAGCTAATACAACCAGCTGGTCAAACCAGTTAAAGCAATCAACCATCAACTACTAGCTAAACCAATCAGCTATAAGCTATCAGTTGTTGGCTAAACACTCCCTATTACTCTTATTAAATTAAATAAATTAGTAGGTACAACAAAAAATAATACATATGCATTTCTTTAATTTAGAATTAAGTGTCTACAATGTCTTTATTAAAAAAAATGTATTCATTATTAATAAATTAAATAAGAGAAGTAGTGCTATCATGTGAACCTATGTACCATTTTATACTGTTAATTTTGCTCAATCTTGTGATTTATAATAATTTTGACCTCATAAATATACATCACTATACCACTACACCACATCACTGTTAGAGGTGTCGAAACGGCCGACGAGGCGAGCCTGCCAAAGCCCACCATATGGCGGTGGCGGGCTAAAAAGCCCACTAAAATACGGACTTAAGGGAAACCACTCTGCCTTAAGCCGCGGGTCTTGGCGGGGGCCTGCCAAAATTTAAACATTTTAAATTTAAATTAAAAATTAATATAAAAAAGTAATAAGGGTACGTTATAACAACCAAGGCCGGTTTTTTTATTTGCATGGCCCTGTGCTGGTAAATAAGTGAGACCCTATCAAAGTATAAATAAATTGCGAATTGAATAAAAGTGATTCACGTGTATTACGGAGTAGAATTTTTTTTTTTGAATAATACGTAGTAGAATTTAGATCAGTCATTAAAACCTAATTTTGAGCCAATATAATCACAAATACATATACTAATTAACTATTGGGTTAGGGCTGGACTAGGGGCCCCTCAAATTTTGAGGCCCTGTGCTGTAGCACATCTTGCACGCCCTAAAATTCGGCCCTGATAATAACTAATAAATAATCAAATATATAATGTGATAATCCATAAATCAATAAAAAAATCATTTATATAATATACTAATTTTTTTACTTGATTATGTATATATATATATATATATATATATATATATATATATATATATATATATATATATA
>NC_044916.1:22048877-22132786 GCF_003576645.1 Ipomoea triloba | reverse complement strand
TATATATATATATATATATATATATATATATATATATATATATATATATATATGGTTTGGCGGGCCCTCGCTGCTAAGCCCGCGGGTTAGGCGGGTGCGGGTTAAAAAGCCCGCCAAAATACGGGTCCAAAATATGAAAGTTCGTCCTGCCCTTTTCACGGGGCGGGACGAACTAACCCGGCAGGCTAAGTCTGTTTTGATAGCTCTAATCATTGAACCCACTCCCTTCCATATGGGAGTGTACACCGGGTACCGCTTGACCACAAGGTCTTTGGCTCTTCATTCTCATTATTAAGTGTTGATATATATACATGTACATTATGAGAAAACTTTAGAAAACATAGAAGCGGGAAACTAGAGTTGTTATATCGTGGACCAAGATCCACAGTGCACTGTGGACCCTCGTTCGAAACGGCGTCGTTTAACTAAGTAGTAGGGAGTTGACGCGCGACGGATGCCATTATGTGTAATTCTGTGTATTCTTATCAATGATTATGTGTATTCTAGTATGTTAGCCTGTACATTATTGATTTCGAGTAACACACCTCATGAGACAACAATAATACTAATACTGATAATACTTAGGCTTATATTCTGTGTATCCTATTCAATGATTCTATGTATTCTAGTATGTTATTATTGACATTATTGATTTCGAGTACCACTTTAACATGAATACACAGAATCCTTGTCCAGAATACACAAAATGTCTTCATAGAATACACAGAATTGTTACACCATACACATAATTGATCTTATTGTTTACACTACTCCAATGATTAAACACACATAATCAATAACCATAATACACATAATTCCTAACCATAATGCACAGAAAATGAAAACACTAAATACACAAACATATCACAACCTATGTTTAAGTACCACGCACTAACATGAATACACAGAATCCATGTCTAGAATATACATAATGACTTCATAGAATACACAGAATATTGACACAAATACACAGAACTCATCCTCCTAACATTCGAATTCACAAACACATCACGACCTGTGTTACTAACATGAATACACAGAACCGATGTCTAGAATACACAGAATGTCGTGGAAGAATACACAGGATATTGACACAAAATGCACAGAACTCATCCGCCTAACATTTGAATCATCTAGTTGTTTCAAAAACATTCATATAACTAGTCTCAGATAATTCAATCAACGAATATCACATACGAATTCATTTATTTGCATCAATGCAAACTAAAACCGCAAATCTGAACAACGCAATTTTTTTAGAAGTTAACGGCCGAAACGGGAAACGTATTTTCCAAAAACAAAAAAAACCGTTAATTAAAATGACCTACGGGGTGCACAATGCATTGTGCACCCTGGTCCACGATATAAATTGCCGGAAACTAAGATAATGGCCACAAAACAATTATATTTACAACACTACTCCCCCTTATCTTACTAGCCTCATTAAAAATTTTGCAAGGAAAACCTGTGGAGAAAAACCTAGTCGAGGGAAAAAAATACATGATATATTTTCATACATTTGTTATATGGGGTTGCCTGCTGTCGACAATGTAAATCTCGCACGATGGGGTTCTGCCAAGAACCGTTGCACCACCTATTTTTCGGAGAAAACTGGTGGCTGACGCATCACCGTGATCGTCTCTAAAAGATGGAGACGACCACCGATTCTGATCGACAAGAATCCGTCTCTACAGTACTACACATCACATTCTAGAATACTACACTAAGCAGTAAGCAATTAACAATTGCAAGCAATTAACAATTGCAAGTAATTAGAAAACTAAGTAATGACTAATGAGTAGGCGAGTAGCTACATGCATGTTCGCACTAGCTAGCTTAATATTGGAATAAAATAATGGATTATATTATTTTTGAATGATTATGGGCTAAGCATATAGGTTAAAATGTTTGGGTTACCTTCATTTTTTCGGTCGGTTTCTTTATTTTTAGTTTAAAACCGATAACCGACTGAAAAATCAAAATGATCGAAAAGTTTTAAACACTAACCGATAACCGACCAAAAATCGAAATTTTCGGTCAGTTCGGTTATCGGTGATCGATTTTTCGATCGGTCTTCATTTTTTGCTCACCCCTAATTCCAATCGCAAGAAAACAAAGATAGGTAAAGTAAAAAGAGAGAGCAAAGAAAGAAACAGAACTCAGAAACCCATAACACCATTCTCATTATTAAACGTTGATATATATATATATATATATATATATATATATATATATATATATCTACAATTATTATAAGAGCCAATAATGTTAGACCCCTAACTGGAACTAAAAAAATGTTGGGTTAATAGTATGCTATAACATATTGTACTTTGTGTTATTCTTATTGTGCAACCTCCAATTAAATTCCTAATATATCCTAATCATTTATAATTTTACCAAATTCTTTCCGTTAAATATAACGGAAGTTTAATATGCTGATTGTCAAAATCTTATCATTATATACTGTTGTTTTGGGTAGAATAATGGTTTAGTTAGGAATCTATACAAAATTGTATTATAGAAGACTTCAATATTCTAATTTTAAGTTAGGAATCTATACAGAATTGTATTATAGAATATTGCTAATTCGTTTGAAAACTGCAATAATGAAATAAATTGACTAAAGAATTTAATGTTAAAATTCCGTTATATTTAACGAAAAAATTTGGTAAAATTATAAAAGATTAGGATATATTAGGAATTTAATTGGAGGTTACACAATAAGAAGAACACAAAGTACAATATGTTAAAGCAGACTATTACACCGACATTTTTTTAGTTCCAGTTAAGGGTCTAACACTATAGGCTCTTATTATAAGTGTAGATATATGAGCCCGTTCAAGTAAGAATGGGTAGCTCAGGAGAGAACTAAGAACACTCACAATCGTTCATGTTTCTAAATCTAACGGATTAGAAACACTAATTATTTAAAAAATGCGGTGACATTTTCGTAAATAATTGAACATTGAAGTGCAAGTAACAGTTTCATATAGTACACATAAGTGCAAGTAAAATATATTACAAGTGCAAGTAAAATGTACACTAAGCATCAATATTAAGTGCACTTAACGCGATAATTAGTTGCACCAGACGTTCACCTATGTGAAAGACTTTATCATTAGGTGCACGAATGTTACCAAGGTAAATTACTTGCACTTGTATGCGGTTTTACTTGTATTAGTAAGTGATTTTACTTGCACTTTTTACTTGCAAACTTGCACTTGTAACACATTTTACTTGCACCAAAATTTGAGTTTTTTACGAAAATGCCACCGCGTTGTTGTTGTTTTTTTTTTTTTTTAAATTACATCTAATTCGTTGAATCTGGACACACAAACGGCTATGAGTAGTTCTGATTTCTCTCCTGGGCAATCGTGTATATATATCTATAGGTTCGCATGCGGGTGGGACGTGGCTCCTGAGCAGTTGTGCAGTTAGATGAGAACCATTGATTTTGCCTAAATCAACGTCCAGGATCAACCATGATTAAGAAAAATGCAATGCCAATTTGGTCTTTTTGCATCTAAGTCAAATTTAAGGTGCATGATTTTTTCTTCTTAAGGTGCGTGATTTGTGTGCTTAAGATGCGTCAGTTGTTGAAACTTAAGTGTGTCGGCCTAAAGTTTTAGGTGCATGCTTTTCTTTTTTAAGCTGCGTGGTTAGTTTTCCTTCTTAAGGTGCGTTGTTTTTAATTTCCTTCTTAAGGTGTGCTATTTTCATTCTTAATGTGCGGTTTTTTTTTTTAGTTACATAACACAACTAATATTCTTTATAAGATTTTCTCTACAAATCCATATTTATGTTAATCCAGCTTAAGGTGCGTAGATTAGAAGTTTAAAGTTCATCAGTTTACAATTTTTTTAAAAAAAAATGAATACATCATTGCATAATCGCACGAGAATCCTTTCCCGCACCTGAACATTTCCCTATATATGTGTGTGTCTTTTTGTGCATAGACTTCATGCGCTGACTTTAAAATAGGGCGTCGGGTAGTATGAATGATCCGTTTAGCCACTTAAACTGACTTATGAGTTAATGAAATTTATAGCGTGGAATAGGGTCCATCATGGTGGATCCTAATTTCAAATGGTGTCGTTTTATATGAGGCCATTAATGACGTCAACTCATATAATATTTAATAGCGCAGCATTTATCATCTAATATGTTCATAAATATAAATTTTATGTAAATATACACTAAATTACAAATACGTCATATCTTTTTTTATTTATCTATAGTAAGTTTATAATATTTTTTATGGTATATTTATAAAAACAAAGCTTAATGTACATAAAATTACATTACATGCATATCTTGTTTAATAACATTCATCATGTATATATTAATAATATTTATTTTATATGAATATAAACATAAATCGTAGTCTGCATAAACACAAAACTATAAATACATGCATCATATATATATTTTCATTTACTTTATATTGATTTCATAATATTCATTCTATATGTTCATAAAAATAAAGTTTAATGTATATAAATATTATAATAATGTAATGATGAATTTATGTACATCCAGATTTATTTTTAAAATATATATTAATATGTCATTTAAAAGATCTTGATTAAATGTTTTAATGATATATTTTTATACATTAATATTATTTATATAAAAAATTAAAAAAAAATGCCGTTAATATATGATATAACTATTGACTGACTTATGATAGCTACAGGAAACCTTTCATGTTTTATTTGAGTCATGGCCCGGTCAATAAATCAATAATGCACGAATGCAAGAAATTCTATATTAATTTTACGCATGCAAATTGGACGTTTAAATAATAAATTTAATACATGATCATACTTCAAATGGAATAATTTCAAAAACACATGCCGTTCCAATAAAAATTGGAGTCATGTGTAATATATTAAATTGAGCCCCTTTTTCAAGTAATTTGTATCTATATATATAAATAATAGTTGTTCAAAAAGTTGTGTTAAAAATTCAAAAAAAAATATTGTAAGCCAATCTCGATCACACTTCTCTCCATTTGGAGAATATCTTATGTAAAACGTTGACGAAAATCTTTAAGAGAAATTATCTTTAGGATCTTTATTTATTGATAAATCTCTTTTACGACCATCTTTCACATGAATATCTATTAATTTAGAATCAAAGGAAGGCATCTCAAATTCTTGGATTATATATCATAATGAATTAGCTCCCTTTTGAGATTGAGTTAGTTGCTCAATTTTTCTTTTTCTTTTTACGCTTCTCAACCGCAGAAGACATAATTATAAAATCGTAAAGAAAAAATAAGAATTTATTTAGAAAGTCTATGGATAAATAATTAATCAAGAAACAAATTCTTGAATATATTATTTTGAAATCAGAATTATTATGTCATGTAAATAAACCAATAAACAAAAATTATGAAATATTTAGTAATTTTAATTACCAAAAATTGAAAAACTTCAGAATTTGTGAATTTCCGTCGGTCTGTCGCTGCTGTTTGTGAATTGTGGAATTTGCGTAGGGTGCCGATCCGCCGATTACGAAGCCAAAAGACGGAACGAAAAGGGTTGCAGTGTTGCGCTTAAATACTAAAGAGTTAAAGGAATATTGGGTATTGGCTAATGCTGCGGACGTAATTATGAACTCAATGCCTTATATACTAATATTGTATACCTAATATAATAATTACCGAAAGTAAAATTCTCTCCTTTTTTTCTTTGATACAAGGGTACCCGATTAGTTTTTAGTGGTTAAAACTCTCATCCTTCCGAAGAGCCAATCGTTATATCGTGGACCACGGTGTACATAGCAATGTGTACCCTGTCCCTGGTCCAAAACGACGCCATTTCAATGTTAGTAGATGCGGACGCGAATGATTCCAGAGAATTCATTATCTATAATATACATAATCATTATCTAGAATACACAGAACGTTTGCCTAGAATACAAAGAATATTGACATAAAATACACAGAACTCATCCTCCTAACATTTGAATGCACAAAGACATCACAACTTGTGTTAATAACATTAATACACAGACTATTGACACAAAATACACAGAACTCATCCTCCTAAACATTCGAATGCACAAACACATCACAACATGTCTTACTAACATGAATACACAAAACGGTTGCCTAGAATACACAGAATGATTGCCTGGAATACATAGAACGATTACCTAGAATACACAGAATATTAACATAAATACAGAAACCGGCCGAACGGGAAACGTGATTTCCAAAAAAAGGGACGGTTAGTTTACAATGCTCCAAACGACGTCGTTTACGTACGTGGTGCACGGTATAATTTGCCCGGAAGCGCCATCTTGGCTTAGCAATTCCGTCAACAGCAGTGTTCAGGTTACGAGGAATGTGATCAACGCAAGTACCCTAGTCTTCCGCAATCATCTCCTTGTACTATTGAATGATCACCCTACATGGCCCTTTTAGGTTAGGACTATTATATTGTTAATACTTGAATTGGTGAGAGATCATAAATTGGGAAGTGGCTATTAACTTAGGAAACTATGTTCTAAATTACGCAACGCTGTAAAAAGATCGTCATTATTAGTCTTTACAAATTTGGAAGCTTCCGAAATTAAAGATGAGATCAATAACTGTTAAGATTCTATATAGTACGTGGACTCACTGCAAGTCTTCTTTTATATATATATATATGATATATGATATGATAGGGAAGTATCTTCAATTCAATTCATACAAGTACCTCTAACCCCGCAGACCAGTCGACAAGACTACGAGATCAATTTTTGCGGCGTTCTTCATCCAAAACCTCAACTCCGATCCATCATATAATTTCGCTACCTTAAATAATCCATCAAATATAGTACAGTAAGTCTGCCATGGAAAACAATGATATGCTGCAAGAGGCGTTACTTGGAAGGGACGATAATAATAATAATAATGATGATGAGTTTTCAAAAGGAGGGATTTGGAGTGGGCTTACGTTTATGTGGCTTAATCCTTTGTTTAAGAAAGGGTATGGGCAGAAGCTTAGAGTGGAACATATACCTAATGTTCCCAGATTGGATGCTGCTCATCAAGCTTCTTTTGTGTTGGAACAAGCTCTTACTCTCACGCCCTCTTCCCTGCAATCTGCCATTCTTTATTCCGTCTCCAAGCCTCTTGCAATAAATGCTCTTTTTGCTGGTAATATTTATAATCATCATATCCTCTTAAACTCTTACTTGCGCCCCTTAACTTTCGTATATATTACAGATTTAGAGGAGGAAAATAATATCCCAATTCCATGGGAGAGAATAAAATTCAAATTTCATTGAATTTTCAGTTTGCTATATATAATAATATAGATAATATAAATACTAATATGCCTATTAATAATAAAATTAAAATGAAATAAATTGTATTATAACACTATTATAAAAAATTATTAATTAAAATTATTTATATTTATAATATTATAATAAATATAGTAAATTCTAATCATAATAATATAATAAATCAAAAATTATAATAATCAATTTATTATTTTTATTATTATATAAAGTTATTATCAGATAAAGAAGATTACTTTTGTCTAAAATTTACAATTTTTTTCCCACAACTTAAGGAATTAAAAAATCCTAGGGGCATGGATTTCTAATTCTACCAAAGTCAAGGTGTTGCAAGTTGCAACTCCATGAAGCCTTAATACCTCCATGAAGCTTTAATTCTCTTCTATCAAACATGAGAATTTTTAAAGTTCTGGAGTTAAGTGGGAAAGGACTTACAACTCCTTTCTAGGAATGAAAATAGGTCAAGTTGGGTCCCTAGGACTAAGTCAAGGTGGTCTGGCTTAAAAGCCTATTTAATTTATAGATCATTAAAAAGACTTGTTTAATATATATGTCATTAAAAAGACTTCTAGTCTATTTAAAGCATACATATTAAGTCTTTTAAAAACTTTAATAAGTATTTCTAAATAATTTAAGAAATATACATAATACAAAACTAATATATAACTACATAAGTATATCACCACAATGCAAACATAATAGCATTAAAACAAAAAATAAAATAAAACAAGTCATAATTGCATTATTGCTTGTCATTCTATATAATTTCATAAATAATTAGCATTCAACTCGCATAATTAAGTCGTGACTCTTAGTTAAATATTATAATAGTAAGAAAAATTAATAAACAATTAAACAATAAGAACACTTATAACAGGTTTAAGAGCAATTTATATAGTTGAATCATAATTTAGAATGAGTTTTGAAGGTGAAGGGTTAGGGTTTGGTAATTATATATACTTGGGGTTATATTGTATATATATATATATATATATATATATATATATATATATATATGTATGTATGTATGTATGTATAGGTCAGGCACTCAAACCTAGTTTTTTTACTAAACAAGTGAGGCCTAACTAAGCCTTAATTAAACCAAGCTATAAGTCCTTACAAAGGGGCATGGCCTTTTTACTCCTTTGTCCTTCCTACTAAATTAAGTGTTACAAAATAGATTGAGAATGAAATAATATTACATAAAATATGTCGATGGAATTATTTGATATATTCCTTTGCAATGGGAAGCCCTTTCGAATGTCCCTATAATATTAACTATTTTTTGTTGCAAAATTTTTTAGTAACAAAATAGAACCTATATATTGTGTGTGAGCATGCATATGCGTATGATATAAATAAATTTATTTATTTATTTATTTTATACTCAGTATTAATTTAATTTTTATGCATATTTATATATCTGTTTATTTATTATTTTGAGCATGGATAATAAAATTTTGTCATTTGACTAATCTTATACTTAATTTCATAGTCCAACAAAGTACCAAACAATAGAATAACATTTATTTTTACACTTTTTCTATTCCTAGCATGGTTCATGGAATAGATTAGGAATTTTACCCTTTGATTGTTTATATTAAAATGGTACTCTATAATAATAACAACTATTATTATTATTATTATTATTGTGGTGGTGGTGCTCGCCAAGCATATGTATATATGATTTTATTTATTTATTTCAAGTATGTGCACTTTTATCATTTGTCTATACATTCATCTTCTATTCCTCGACCATCCAACCAAAATTTGTAATTCTAAAATACAGCCTAGCATTCCTAGCTATTCTCTCTATTTTATTTTTTGAACTAAATGGGACGTTAAACATGGCGGGTTTTTATTTATGTTTAGCATATACATAAATTTATTCTGTTCGTTTGTATAGGAACCAACACGATAGCTTCCTATATCGGCCCTATGATAATCACAAGCTTTGTGAAGTTCTTGTCAGAAAAGCATGACAATTCAAACTGGCAAAAGGGATTGCTTCTCTCATTCATCTTCTTCTTTGCAAAGATGGTGGAATCCCTTGCCCAAAGGCAATGGTATTTTGGGGCTCACCGCATTGGGATTAGAGTGAGAGCAGCTCTGATGGCTTTAACCTACAAGAAATCTTTGACAGTTAAGCATGGCAGTGTGAGCACAGGGAAAGTCATTAATTTCCTCAATGTTGATGTGGAGAGGATTGGAGACTTCTTCATGTTCATCCATTGGATTTGGTTACTTCCCTTTCAGGTCATTTTTGCATTGCTGATCTTGTACATGAACTTGGGTGCTGCTCCTTCGGCGGCTGCTTTTGTTGCGACGATTGTTGTGATGGTGAGCAATATCCCGTTTGCCAGAAGGCAGAAACAGCTTCAGACGAAGATCATGGAAGCCAAGGACTCAAGGATTAAGGCTACATCTGAAATCTTAAAGAACATGAAAATCTTGAAGTTACATTCGTGGGAAACTGCGTTTTTTAACAAGCTCCTTAAACTGAGAGAAACCGAGAAGGGCTGGCTAAGAAAATACCTTTATACATGTTCGGCTGTGGCTTTCCTCTTTTGGGCTTCCCCGACTTTAGTTTCAGTTGTGACCTTTGGCGTTTGTGTTGTGACAAACACGCCATTAACAGCGGGCACAGTTCTTTCAGCTCTAGCAACTTTCCGGATTTTACAAGAGCCCATATATAATCTCCCAGAGCTCATCTCCACAGTGGTTCAAACAAAGGTTTCAGTTAAACGGATGCAAGAATTCATTGGAGAGGAAGACCAACAGAAGCTAACCAGCTATCACGCTTCTGACACATCTGAAGTTGCACTTGAAATTGAGCCTGGAGAATATGCTTGGGAGTATGATGATTCCAAGAAATCAACAATTAAGATAAATGATAAAATAACAATCAAAAAAGGAAGCAAGGTCGCAATATGTGGTTCAGTTGGTTCTGGCAAATCAAGCTTACTGTGCAGCATCATGGGAGAGATTCCAAAGGTTTCTGGATCATCGAGTATCAAATCATATGGCTCCAAAGCACTAGTTGCACAAACTGCATGGATTCAAACAGGAACTATAAGAGATAATGTGTTGTTTGGCAGGGAAATGGATAAAACATATTATGATGATGTTGTGGAATGTTGTGCTTTAACATATGATTTTGGTATGTGGGCTGATGGGGATCTTACTCTAGTGGGAGAAAGAGGAATAAACTTAAGTGGGGGACAGAAGCAAAGAGTTCAGCTGGCAAGGGCAATTTACAGTGACTCAGACATCTATTTGCTAGACGATCCTTTCAGTGCTGTTGATGCAAAAACCGGGGCTCAGATCTTCAAGGCAAGTAAAATCTGTTTATACATACATCACTCAGTTTTCTTAATGATTTGATAACACATTCAATATGGAAATCACTTTGCAGAAATGTCTCATGGAAAGCTTATGCAGCAAAACTGTTATTTATGCCACCCATCAGTTGGAATTTTTAGATGCTTCAGACCTCATCTTGGTATGCTCACCTGCAACTCTGCAAGTCTTATAATGAATTACTATTAACTTTTTAGAACATACATGTCTTACTTGTGATGCATGTTTTATGCTTAGGTAATGAAAGACGGCATGATTGTTCAATCGGGAAAATATGAACATTTAATTGCAGACTCAACTAGTGAGCTGCATAGACATATGGTTGCCCACACAAGATCTCTAAATCAAGTGGACCGTTCCCAAGATTCTTCTTTAAAACAAGATAACAATACGAATGATGTAATTGAAGAAAAAGAAAAGTTTGATGTTCTCACCGGCAGTGATCAGCTGTTTGAGAGAAATCAGGAAGAGACAGAAACTGGAAGAGTTAAATGGAAAGTATACTCCATATTTCTCACTGCTGCATATAAAGGATATCTTGTTGCCCCTGTCCTTCTGTGCCACATCCTCTTCCAAGGGCTGCAAATTGCAAGCAATTACTGGATTACATGGGGAACAGAAACAGAAGGCAGGATGCCCAGAGCGAAATTGCTCAGGATATTTGTATTGTTATCTGGGGGAAGCTCCATCTTTATCTTGGGAAGGGCAGTTTTGCTTTCGACCATTGCAATTGAGACTGCTCAGCAGCTCTTTGTTCAGATGGCCAAATCAGTCTTTCGAGCACCTTTGTCATTCTTTGACTCCACACCTTCAAGCAGAATTCTCAATCGGGTTCGTACATACACAACTACACAAAATCTCTTTTAGTGCATTTCTTTTAATATCACAAGTTCATATCAAATTCTAACTTATCTCTTCTTCCCTTTCAGTCCTCCACAGATCAAAGCACGGTGGATACAGATATTCCATATAGATTGGCAGGGCTAGTATTTGCACTTATTCAATTACTAAGTATCATAGTTCTTATGTCCCAGGCTGCCTGGCCAGTCTTTTTCATCTTCCTCATCATAATTGCCATCTCCATATGGTATCAGGTAAAAACAGTCTCCTCTAAGATTACAAGAACCTGTAACAAAATTACTTGCTTATTTATGAGTTCAAAGTGTAGAAACCATATAAAGTTGACATTCCAAAGAATAAGTGTTATTCATGAAAATTTATGCAATTATAGTGACATTTTAAAACATCAATATAATGATTTATTGGTAACATTTTAAATTACAGGCATATTACATTACCACTGCTAGAGAACTTGCTAGGATGGTTGGCACTCAGAAAGCTCCAGTTCAACATCACTTTTCAGAATCAATCAGTGGGGTAGTAACAATTCGTTGCTTCAATCAGGAAGACAGATTGTTGAAGAAGAATCTGAGCCTCCTTGATTGCTACTCTCGAGTTGCATTTTACAACTCTGCCACAATGGAATGGCTCAGTGTCCGAATAAACTTCCTCTTCAACCTTGGTTTTCTATTTCTTCTTATCATACTGGTGAACCTTCCAAGATCAGCCATTGACCCCAGTAAGTGCATCATGTCCTCTTCCTAAGCCATGCATTTGAATAATAACCATCATCATATTTAGTCATAATTAAAGCTTGAAATTACAGCCAAAATACTCTACTAATTGAAATACTGTATTAAAATATCACTCATTAATTTGATTGCAGGCTTAGCAGGATTAGCAACTACATATGCTTTAAATTTAAATGTTCTCCAAGCTTGGGTGATATGGAACCTCTGTAATGTTGAAAACAAGATGATTTCTGTTGAGAGAATTCTTCAGTTCACCAATATACCAAGTGAACCACCACTGATAGTTGAAAACAGCAGGCCAAAAGCCTTTTGGCCACATAATGGAAGAATTGAAATTCTAAATTTAAGTGTGCAGTACAGACCTGACCTCCCTCGAGTTCTAAAAGGAATCACCTGCACTTTTCCTGAGGGAAAGAAAATTGGTGTTGTGGGAAGAACAGGAAGCGGGAAGTCTACGCTGATCCACACTCTCTTCAGGGTAGTAGAACCAGCAGAGGGATGCCTTCTGATAGATGACGTAGATATTTCAAAGATAGGTTTGCAAGATCTGAGGTCTAGGTTGAGTATAATACCTCAAGATCCAACTATGTTCCAGGGAACTGTGAGGACAAACCTTGATCCCCTAGAGCAGCACTCTGACGAGGATATTTGGGAGGTAAACATTATCTGACTTGATATTTGAAGCATGTGACAATTAATCTTGATCTTGACTAACTTGACCTGGTATCTAGGTTTTGCATAAGTGTAATCTTGCTGAGATACTACAGCAGGACCAGAGGTTCCTCGATGCACCAGGTACGCATTATAAGAAATTAATAAACATGAATATGAAAGAAAAGGCATGTTTAGATTCAGTAAATTAATTACTGAAACTCTGAAAACGGTACAGTTGCGGAAGATGGAGAAAATTGGAGTGTAGGACAAAGGCAACTTGTGTGCTTAGCTAGGGTGTTACTACAAAAGAGGAGAATATTAGTACTTGATGAGGCTACTGCTTCAGTTGATACAGCAACAGACAATCAGATTCAGAAGACAATAAGAGAAGAAACAAGCGGATGCACAGTCATAACAGTGGCACATCGAATACCCACAGTTATTGACAATGACCTTGTTCTAGTCCTTGGTGATGGTAAGGATTCAAACCCAGCAGCACTATGGAGTAAACAGAGTATATAAAACCAAGGACACATTAAAATACTAAACAAAATAGTTCTTTTAGTGCATACAAAGTAGTTATTTAAAAAATAAAAATAAATATATAAAAAAAAGTGCATATAGCAATTTCAAGATCTTAAAAGACTAATTAGCAATCCTAACCAAAAGCAAGAAACTTCTTCTAAGTGATTGGATAATGCCTAATATTGTTACTATGGACATTTTGGTCAATGCAGGGAAAGTTGTTGAATATGATTCTCCTGCCAAACTGCTGAAAGATAAATCTTCCGAGTTTTCTAATTTGGTAATGGAATTCCTGCAAAGATCCAACAAGGCTAGCTGCTCTTTAGATCTAGCTTGAAGAAGACAGACAACAAACATGTTCAACCTGCTAGCCTTTGGTCTGATGATGATGTACAAAATGAGGACAATATGATGCCGTCTCGAAATGGCAACCTCACCTTGCAGAGCTCTACAACTGATAAAACACGATGGCTTCTCAAAAAGATTTTTACTTTTCCATTTTCTATGTTTTTTTTTTTCTATTATGCTCAATTTTTTCAGTTTTGAAAGATAGATTTGCATATCCTAGTCTTTACACCGGCTCTGCCCGGGTTCCTTTTATCTATATCTAGTTCAGTTTATGAGCTTGTTTGGTTGATATGTCTTCACTATACATGGCTCTCTTGCTCAATGGGTAATTGTAAATCATCACAAAAACTTTCACTTCCCGTAGCTTTCACTGATTTAGTTTATGTTTATTAGCTCTATGCTTGGACATACCCACCAGGTGTTCGATATAATTCCTGTGAGAGTATACTGCTTCAAATCATATTCGAACTCTTGTTTTCACAACTATAAATTTCCGGTTTGCTACCAAGGAAAGCATCAAAGCAGATAAATGAAGGAATACTTCAATCATATATGTTTATATAAAGAGATGTGGAGATGGTTGAAGAGAACCTTTTTTTGTAGCAATTTCTCTTTGTGAGAATTGAAAGCAGTGATGGTGTAATCGATGCCGACGAAGAGGATGATATGAAGGTCGAATCCATGCCCGTTTGGAGTAGGAATTGCATCCCTCTTGTGCTTCAACAACGGTTTTCGTTGTTTCTCTCTTGATGGGCAAGTGAGATAGATATGGAAGCCAAATTCGATTTTGCTGCATTTTCATGGGCTTGATCAAAATTTCCAGTAATGTTTTAAATACGATATTTAAAATATTATCAAATTTAAGAAAAATATATATAATTTTTACTTTGGATAAGCGACAAATAAGACATTCAATTTTTATGAAGAGTACAATAAAGACATTGAACTTGAAAGAATGATGCAATTAATCTATGTGTATCTGTCAAAGGTCTTGTAGTCGAGCGGCATAGTTGTAGCTTCTCAAATTATAATTTTTTTCTATTCATAAAATAGTCTAAACTTAACAATTAATTTTTTTAAAAAACATTTTCTATTTGGAATTTTAAACAAATAGTTATATCATATATTTAAACTTTAAAGTTAAATTAAAAAATAAAAATAATATTGGACTTGCATTTAATTTTACTAAGATTAAGTTTTCAACATATATTGGTAAAATTAAGTATAAGATCAAATTTTTATTTTTTTCTTAGTTTAACTTTAAAATTTAAATATTTGATATAATCATTTTTTAAAATTTTCAAAATAACAAAGTTAAAAACAAATAGTTGTTGAATTTTGACTATTTTAAAAGTAAAAATTAGAATTTAAAAAAAAAATCGATTCAAAATGACGGTTCAAACTGGAATTGTAACTATCGATATGGAACTAGAACCACAATCACCCCTAAATTAGCTATAACATATTGTTAACTTGCTATAGGAGGAACCAGCTTGGTTGGCGTGAGTGGCCGTGTACTCTTGTCTCTTAAAAGAAGTCGGGAGTTCGAACGCCCTCTTGTATGGAAAAACCAATCTGGCCAGCACTTTGCCCCTTAATTGGGCTGGTGCGGTGCGAATGAGGATTAGTATGAGTATGGTACCGGGGGGATCTAATTGCACCATTTTTCAAGTTTGATGGCTTAATTGCACTTTTCATAAAAATTAAATGGTTTATTTGATTCTTATCCCTTTTACTTTTAAATCTAATATATGAAACGAGTTTATAACTCAAACATAATGATGGAGTAATTACAAATAGACCCATAGCGGGATAACACGAAGCGAACCAAGTCTGAAACACTGGAGGACACCTGAAACCGAGCCCGGCATGGCCAAGCTCCGTGCTTGGCCATGAGGTCTGCCACGCAGCCGAGTTCAGCGCTCGATCACGTGGTGGACCGCCTCAGTCGAGGTCAACCACCTCAGCTGAAGTCGACCACCGCAGTCGAGGTCAGCACTCGACCAAGCCCCGTGCTTGACCAAGTGAAGGGTCTTCGCGTTGGTCCGAGTCTTGCGGCATTTGTTTCGGTCCAAGGCGATTGTAACTCCCCACCATCTTCTCTGGGTAGTTAGGGCCGATTTAATGTATAGAAACACTCATTTGTGTATTGTTGAGGGATAATTCCTTCATTATCTTTTACATGGTCTTGTTATTACACGAATTCTCCTTTGTAATAGCATTGTGCTTTATTAATACAGCTATTGTCTCCATGACTTAACAGCATTGTCCTTTTATTACATTACTTTGCCATTAAAGTCGGCATTTACCTTTGTCTTTACATCATTATCCTATAACTTGTCATACCCTATAATTTTATCAAGTTAATTGATTTGGACCTCGGGCCAATATAATTTATCATTGATGCTTTCATTGAGAGCTCGACATACAAGCTCGAGCGTGCTATCATTCACTAGTTATGAAAAGGTCAGGATCCAATTCTCGCAACTCCCACAATTCACATAACATTCGTGCCCCGTCCCGTGCAAATGACCTCAATGGGACCACAAGTCGGCAAACATTGCTTGTGAGGTCAGCTGAAGACCTTAGAGATAGGATCAACAACAATCGTCAAGGCGACCCAACCCCGTTCGCTCCACCTCCAACCTTGGGCTTCCAAGAGGGGGTGGCCGCGATTCAACAAGCCGCCGCTTTGTTGCCTCAGCTCGTAGAAGGGTTTCAAGAGGGTATCTCAACTCCTCCGCTCGACCCCAACTTGCCTTAGAGGGTTCCACCCCTCCCAAGATGCGATGATGGCCCAAAGCACTCGCATACCCCGTACACCCGAACCTCAGGTGGACGGAGAAGTCCAATTCACACAACCCTCATAGCCCCCGTAACACCCACCTCACACCAAGTGGCAATGACGTCAACGGTACCTACGGGATCAACTCAACACCAACCGCAATGGCGGGTCGGCTAAAATTGTCCCACCACCAACCCCAGGCCTCCTAGACGAAGTGGACACAATTTTAAAAGTTACAACCTTGCTAACCCTCACCCCGCCCCCTTCGAGGCTGAGGGTGATGCTTGGCACCCGGTCTCAACGAGTGCAAAGAGCTCAAGTTGTTGGGGGAGGTTAATTTGCTTCGACCTTCGGCAAGACATATGGAGGAGGATGAACGAACTCGAGCCCCGAGGCTAGCTCATCGAAGGGACTCAAGGATGGGTATGACCTCATTAAGCCGACCCCGCTACCAAGATGCCATGCGAGGCTACACATGGGCAACCACCCCCGAACTCGTCCTCCTCAAGGCCAAGTATAATGCCAAGGGCCCAAGCCCGAGCTCGCCCACCATGAGTATGAAGAGTCCAACCTCGGCCTTTATGAACAAAAGGACCCCGAGCTCGGCCACCATGAACATGAAGAGCTTGAGCCCAGCCACCATGGGAATGAGGAGCTCGAGCTTGGCTGCCATGATCACAAAGTGTCCGAGCTCAGCCACCATGAGCACAAGGAGACGTAGCTCGATCGGTATGAGTAAGGCGGACCCGAGCTCGGCTGCTATGATCATGAGGATCCCTAGCTCGGCCACCAAGTGCAAGAGGAACCCTGAGCTCGACCACCAAGAGTAAGAGGAGCCCCGAGCTCGGCCACAAAGAGCACAAGGAGCCAGAGCTCGGCCGCTATGAGTAAGAAGAGCTGGAGCTCAACCGAGCTTGAGCTCGGTCACTATGAGCACGATGAGCCAATGCTCGCCCACTAAGAGCAATATGAGCCTTGAGCTCAGCCACGAAGAGCACAAGGAGCACGCGCTTGGCTATCACGAGCACATGGAACTCGAGCTCAATAACCATGGGCACGAGGAATTGGAGTAGTGACAAGGTCTAGCCTAAATGACATGGTGCGCAAGGAGATGAGGCACCCCAAAGTCCTCGTAAGTGAGAGAGACCTCGACCTCAATTTTCCTAAATGGAGTTATGGATCCCGACATCACCTATTGCCGTGAAAAGGATTAATTCTTAGCCGAGGCCGAAGCGCGCCGACCTCGAGTTTAGTTATCCTTATGGGCATTACGAGATTAAACCTCACTTAGTGCTGAATGAAAAAGTGAGAAAGTCTGTATGTAATCACGACTGTGGTCCGTCCCGATAGCTAATACCGGGTGGGGGGGGGGGGTTTACCAAACAAAATAATATGTCTATTACTGAAAATGATATTCCATTCTAGACCTATTCCGCGAACAAAACGTTCCTATCAGTGCTAATGGGCAATTCCACTACTAAACTCCTATAACCACTTTTCACCAATCACCATGTAACAACCATTAGGATCCCCAAACCAGTACCATTTGTCCTCATATGTTGGGCTTATATGAATTTTGGACCATTTATAATCTAATTGAAAATCAATGATACAAATTGATAAATGTCAATAGTTAATGACTACTTATAGAATTAACTCTTTTTTAATAATATTGCTTAATTCATAAATAATTAATAAATATTATAGCACGTGAAGAGTTTTTTTTTTTTTTTTTGAATACTACTAACTCTATTACAATGCAGTATCTGTTCGTAACTACTTTCTCAACCTATTGAATGTTAGTATTGCATCCACTGAGACTCGAATCCACCACCTCCCGTATAAAGGGAAATGTTTGATGCCACTGGACCACAAGGTCCTTCGCAGCACATGAAGAGTTGAAAAGTAAGGACGGGAAAGCATTTCAACAACTCTTCAATCCTTAGTTATTTATTTATTGTTTATTTTTATGAAAGCTATTACTTATGAGTTATGAGGGAAAACTTAGTTGACTCTTCAATCCTCTTCTACTTTAAAATACTGCTAAAAAGCATTTGTTCATGGACAACTACCCAAATTAGGCGGTAAAAAGTTATGTGATTAAAATAAAAATTTATAATTATATAAATATAGTATTCCTGTTTGTTATTATTAAAAGAACAAATCAGTGCTCCAAGTGAAATCATTAAAAAAAGAAGAAGTTCCGAAGCAAATAAATACGGAGTATTATGTAAATGAGAAATTTAAATCAACTTATTATAAATTAAGAAATAAAAGTTTATTTTTTACTCCAATTATGAACCATTGGTTATTTTCATTTCTAGTTTTAAAAGTTACAAAATGATATAAACTTTCCCAAAATATTGCAATTCTGGTCCTAACTAATGAAACCTTCTAATACTATTAGGCTTTGTAATGTAAATTTAAGTAAATTTATTTAGTCCTAGCACAAAAGCATAAGAGCATTAGAGGGTTTTGTTCACAGATCAGAATTGTAATATTTTTGCCTGCATGGGCAACTCAACTAGTCTTAGAAGTGAAATTTATCACAATAGATCAATGATCGAGTCTCACTAGTGATAGTATGGAAGCAATCTCTCAAAATAAGATATGTTTTTTGTATGTAATGAGCAAAAGTAAATTGTTAGGTCGGTGTGTGTAGGCGCTTGGGATAGGCGATTCTACCTTTTGTCACAAGAGAATTGTAACATTTTTGCCTACATGGGCAACTCAACTGGTCGTAGAGGTGAAATTTATCACAATAAACCAATAATCGAGTCTCACCAGCGACAGTATAGGAGCAATCTTTCAAAATGAGGAAGATTTTTTGTGCGTAATGAGCAAAAGTAAACTATCAAATCGGAGTGTAGGGACGCTTGGAGTTGGCGATTCCACCTTTACTCACAACAGATTTGTAACAATTTTGTAATGTATAAACTACAAAGTAACATTTGTAGCGAGATAAAAATTAGAGTCATTTCCATTTTTGGTTCTACTGTTATTGGGGCATTGCCAATTTTAGTCCACTTCATTAATTTTTGCCACATTACGACCAGTCTTATTTAGTTCTTGCTTCTTTTAGTCCACCGTTAAAATTTTTGTCAAATAACCATCTAAAATAGAGATATTTTGGTCTTTTCATGCTTTGATCATCTCCTTTACCCTGTGCAGTAGTCTTCCTTACACATTTTCATCTAATGAAGAGGTCCGGCGAAAGCCATGGCTTTGTAATGTGGCTCACATGGCTTCCGCCGTACCTTTTCATTGGATGAAAATGTGTAAGGAAAACTATTGCAAATGGTCAAGGAGATGACCAAAACATGAAAAGACCAAAAATACTCATGTTTTGGACGAGCATTTGACAAAAATTTTAACGGTGGACTAAAAGTGGCAAGGACTAAATAAGACTGGCCGTAATGTGACAAAAATTAATAAAGTGGACTAAAATTGTCAATGCCGCAATAACAGTAGGACCAAAAATAAAAATGACTCTAAAAATTAATTGTGGGAGACAAAAAGAGATTAAAGAGAAAAAAAAATTACCATAATATTTGCATACACTTGTGGTGTTGTGGAGCTCTAAAATATCTCTAAATTGAAATTAGCTCTCAACCACCCACTTTCTTTACCACTTTTTCCATATCTATACTCACATTCAAGTGGGTGGTAAAAGAGAAAAGGAAGTAATTCTAGTGTGAAGTTGAAAGGAGAAGGGATTTGAGAAAGGGAAAGCAGTGGGAGCAGAAAACAGTGATTGCAATTTGGAAGCAGTCCCTTTCTCCTTTTCTTTTCTTTCTGGGTACTTTAATATTAGTATTTTTTTGGGGGGCACTTTCTTTGACATGTGTGGGTCTCTGTCTTCTTGTAGGGCAATGAGTCTTTATGATGTGGAGAAGAAGCCATTTTAGCTGAAATAATGCGGGACATACACCGCAAACAAGGCTACAGGAGAGGGGTTGAAAATCTGTCAAAAAATGAAAAAAGTTGTGGGGAAATTGAAGACATTTTGGTAGAATCTTTTTTGTTTGCTTGTATTATTGTCTGCTTTTCATGATGGCTATGGAGGCTCCGGGTTCATGTCTTGGTAAAAACCAGTGATTCTTGTCAAGAAAATTAGAGAAAGAAGAGCTCAAAATAAGAGAATGCTTTTCTTTTCTTCCTTTTTCTCTGTGATTCTCTCCCTCTATTATTATTGATATAAATGAAGCACTGAGTTGGTCAAAGATTGAACTTTTGGTCCAATTTTGTATCTGGGTTGGGGCTAAAGATTGAATTTTTTATAGATTTCACATTCTGGGTCGGGTAAAAATTGAATTTTTACCATATCTTGAGTTCCAGAGTTGATATTTGTGACTCAATTGCTGGTTTCTAGCTGAACTAAAGGTAGGAAATGTTTTGTATTATCCCAAGAGTTTACTGTCCTGATTAAGTATACAAACTGAAAATTTTTTGGATTTTGTGCAGAGAGAAGGGAGGAGGTTGGAGAGCTTCAGAGAAACAAAAATGGCAGACAATATAGATGGTTCTTTGCTATCTCCCACAGGGAACAATAGAAAGCCCACTTCATTTTTCAGTTCTTCAAAGTTGTTTACTAGTTTTTCTGGGAAAAATTTGGGTGAGGCTGAGGTTATGATGAGCCCAACTTCTATACTTGATACTAAACCCTTTGGATCTTTCATAAACCCATTTTGGAATGACACAAAATCCCCCAAAAGAGAGAGTAGAGTGAATTTGGGGTCAAAGGGTGTAGGTCTAGGCCTAGTTGATGCTCTGATTGATGAGAAATCTGAGTCAAAACAGTTAAACAGTACAAGTAGAATGGTTGTTTTTGGGTCACAGTTGAAGATTCAGATCCCATCTGTTGTTTCTGCAGCTAGTTCACCATCATCCCCTAGTGATTTTGGGATCAAGACCAGGAATTCCCAGTGGGGTTCTTTTTCGGCCAAGAAATCGCCATTTGGATCCCCAGAATCTGGGCTGGAAAACCCGAACTCATCGGGTTCAGTTCATAGCTGCCTCTCTGCTAGTAAGATGGAGCTCTCAGAGGACTATACTTGCGTGATCTCGTATGGCCCAAATCCAAGAACCACTCATATATTTGACGATTGCATTGTTGAGAGTTGCTTTGGTGTTGCTAGGTATTCTGAACCGAAGAAGGGGAACCGCTCGATGAGCTATCCTTCTCAGAATTTTCTCAGCTTCTGTCACACTTGCAAGAACAACCTTGGACTAGGCAAAGATATTTACATGTACAGGTAAACTCGAATCGAAGTTTTTCTTTAATTTCTTGCTTGCATTATGGCTTCATTTGAGTTTGATTCTATTTGTCCTAGCTCTTTGGTATGCATATTCAAAAGTATCTCTATGAATTCCTGAAGAGTGAAAACTAGCACATGTAGTTAGGTAGAATAAAGCTGGGATTCCTCCTTATCCATTGTTTGGTTTGACTGTTAATCCTGGTTCATTAATAATACAGCTACAATCTCATATTCAACAATGATTTTACCTAAAGATTTAATACCCAATTTAGTCACCCACTATGGTGGTTTTTACCTAATTTAGTCATCGACTATAGTGATTTACCCAATTTAATCCTTGACTATAATGGGTTTGCTCGATTTAGTCCTTGATTCTAACGGCCAATAGAGTCATAGGACTCAATCAGGTAAACTCATTGAAGTTCAGGACCCAGTTAAGTACAAAAAGTCATTTAGAACTAAATCGAGAAAATAACTATAGTCGATGACTAAATTGGGTATTAAATCCTCTGTAAATGTTTGCATGGTATCCAATACATCCATAAATTGATATTTCCACACATTTGTGCTCTTGAAGGGGGGAGAAGGCATTCTGCAGCAGTGATTGCAGGGACAGAGAAATGATGTTGGAAGAGGAAGGAATGCAAATTTCAGAATTTGAAGAAGAAGAAGGCTATGATGTTTTTACTTCTTGATAATAATTCTCTACTCTTAATGCTATGCTTTCTGTACATATATATTCTGACTTTTGATATTCCTTCTTTCACCTTTCTTTCAGTATATATTTATGAATCTTTGCCAAATATCTTCTTGTTTAGTGATATAAGTTGGATGAGGTATCAAAATCTATCCCCTTCTCCTATCACAGTAGATGTAAAACAAAAAGGAAAACTGGTGAAATAGGCTTTTAAACTTTATACGAAAAGGCAATTAAGCTTCTGCATTTTTAAAAGGTGAAATTAAGTCCATCAACATGTTATTTTCGTGCATCAAAATGCACCAACCAGTCATGGACTTGTCATAGTCGATCACTATTGTTCTGGCAAACATCGGCAACTTTCCGGTGGTTGGTAGTTGAAGTTCCCGCGACCAATTATGGATGGTTATCTTCTCTAGAGAAGACGACTAGAATGGAGAAGGCGGTTTGTTGATTAGATTTATTTGACCGATTTTAATAAATTAAAAAGTTTAATTGCATTTTTTAAAAGTGTAAAGTCTAATTGCTCTATCTTGTAGGTTAAGGTTTACTTTATCCCTTTCCCAAATAAAAATAAAACAAGCAATCTTTGTTTAGGATAAGAAGGCTGAGATGATTTAGTCTTGATTGAGTAAAAGATAGGTAGATGATTGGTTTATGTACATGCGTATTGATTGGCTGTGAATGTTGTGTGTGTATATAGTAATATATTAATATGAAGGATTGATTACTTTATTAATTATTGACATCATACTGTTAAACAATGACCTGAACTGAGCAGATTCCTTTTTCTTTTTATAGTATCCTTTTCTGCAATTCATCAGAGAATGAGTGAAAGACACATTTTAGTCACCTTATCCAATAAATTATACATGAAACGATTACTACCGAAGAGAGATCTATTGTGTAGTACGGAGACTGTCTCATTTATTCTTATTCGTAAATCGGGTTGAGTCAAGTTCAATCGATATGAAAATGTAATACTTATATTAACAAATATAATACTAATTAGGAATAAAGTGTTTGTTACTTATAAGGAAAATGTAATATTTTTATATTTTAATGTAAAAATATTATATTTTTCATGAAAAGTATTTATATTTTACTTTTGAGTATATTTTGATTTAAAAGTATTACATTTTCCCAGTAATAAACATTTTATTTCTTATTAGTATTACATTTTTAATATAAGCATTACAATTGATCTTGACCCGACCGATCTCACGGACAATGATTCGTGAGACGATCTCACACAAATTTGTCTTATAAATTTACAACGAGGAAGCAATATCATCAATTTTTTTTTAAATTTTTTGGCGGAAAAACACTATCATCAATTGTTATAAGTGTACAATGATCTTTTCTTAGATGTGATTATAAGTGCTTACTCTAAGGAAGGTGTCAAGATCATGGTCCACCTTATAAGGTGAACTACATAAAAGAAAAATAATTCCAACTTAAAATATGTTTCTCTAATTTTTTTTTACAATAATGTTAATTACAATTTACAATATAGTACAAATGAACCTAAAATACGTTCATTAATAGAATACTAGAGGTTTATTTTTATAATACAATAGGTTCGTTTTAACAATATTGCAAGTTCATCAATAAAAAACTAATTAAATATATTGAGTACAATTCAAAAGATATCAATAGGATATTTTTAATAATATATTTTGTAACATTGATTTTATTTATGCAAAAAAAATAAAAAAAGTAAACGATAATATGTGTAAATGATAGTAGGGATTAGTAGGCAAATTGATGTCATTTTAATGAACCTAAAGTATTATAAGAATGAACCATGGCCATTGATACTTTATAATGAATCTACAATATTATAATAATGAATCATGATCCGTAATATAATTTGGCAATTGTTGTCAAATGGATTAGTTAGCCAGAGAAGTATAATCCATGCCCGATTTGTTTTGTCAGCTCAATTCAGTCCATTTAGTACAATGGGTGGACTTGAAGGATTGTTATAGCAACGTCACATTGTAAGGTGAACCAAAATAATTTTTTTAACATTAAATATTTTTTATAAAAATAAAATTAATATATAAAAATTATATCATTAAAAATTCAAATTAAGATCTTTTAAATGACACCCATATTAATATTTTTATTTTAATATAACATGTAATTATATTAAATCTCTATATTAAATTCATTTTCAATATACTACTAATTTATTTTTAAAATACTGTAGATTTATTTTTACAATATTAATGCAAATATATACATCATTATACTGATAAATGTTAAATAAGTTCATTAAGCAAAAACAACAAGTTCATTTTTAAAATACTAAATGTTCATTTTCACAATTATAATTGTAACTATATTATAATGATGGATCTCAATTAGATTCATTAATGAAACGATGGAGATTCATTTTTACAACATTGCGTTTCATTTTTACAGTACTAAATGTTCATCATTACAATAATAATGCAATTACATCATAATATTGATGAACCTAAAATAGGTTCATTAAGAGAATATTATTGGAGGTTCATTTTCATAATACAAAAGGTTCATTTAATCAATATTACAAATCAATCAATAAATAATTAAGATTAAAAAAATATTAATAAGAGTATCATTCAAAAGATCTCAATGAGATATTTTAAATAATATATTTTGTAACATTGATTTTTTATAAAAAAAATAAAGAATAATATGTGTAAATAATAATATGCAAATTGATGTAATCTAAATGAACCTATAATATTATAATATTATAATAATGAACAATGATCAATGATGCTTTTTAATAAACCTATAGTATTTTAATACGGAGTAATAAACAATGGTCCATGATATAATTTGCCTAGATTATGACTAATCCATTTTATACTATGGATAAGACAGGACTTTAATTTTTGGCAAAAACTTGTGTGAGACCGTCTCACCATGAGACGGGTCGGATCGGGTCGGGTCAATATGCAAATGTAACACTTATATGCACAAATGTCATACTTATATGCTCAAATGTGATACTAATCAGGAATAAAATTTTTGTTATTTATAAGGGTAAATGTAATACTTTTAAGGGAAAATACAATACTTTTACATTTCGATTTAAAAGTATTACATTTCTCCACAAAAGTATTATATTTGCCCTTATAAGTAATGGGCACTTGTCAACATTACTTATTATGAAAAATGTATTACTTTTTCTCTAATAAGTAACAAAAATTGTATTTTTGATTAGTGTTATATTTGAGCATATAAGTATGACATTTGCATGGTGCCTTGACCCGACCTGACCTGTCTCACGAATAAGAATCCGTGAGACGGTCTAACACAAGTGTGACCCTTAATTTTTTTACCTTCGTTGACCCTTACATAGTTACATTTAGAAAAAAAAAGATATAATATACATATTGACAAATGAGCTTAAAGAATTTTTAATTTTGCTCAAAAAGAAGGGGGGACTCATTTCAAGAAGCTTGGAAATAAAGCTTCAAGCAATTGTTGCGCCAATACCCACCGTATCTCACGCAATTTACAGGTCGATCTATTTTATAATGGATTAAATGCCTAAATCCGTAGTGCTGTGGATCATAGAGCTGATGGGTACATTTGCCATGAAAATGAGGATCAAGCTATTCAAATATTGAATCAATTGCAAGCTGGCAATAATCAGGTTGTGGGTGTGAGTGAAGTAGCCATTGCTTATAAGCTAGATCGTAAGCTTTCAAAACACAATCCAATAAGATTTAAGACCAATTTTGGCTACTCATGGTCCTCGAGTGGATCAATGTTTAAATAAAATGGTCATGAGGTTAGACACACTGCAGTTTCCTACACTCATGTAAACTTTCCTTAGTTGATAGAGGATGTGAGTTATATGAACTCATTGATTTAGAGCTGAAATTCCTTTTTATTTGTGCTGGAACTGACATATTAGATATGGATGGATGCAAATACCATTACAAAATTGTCATTCCGGCATGTTTTGGCTGAAGGGGTGACCGACGTTGTCAATTTTGGCATGAAAATAATAGTCGTGGGACCAAAATTTAATTTGCATTTACTCTTGATAAAATCCATGAGAATATAATTTTAATAAGGATGATAATTAGTTGGCTAGGACGTTGTTAGATACTATTGAACATGTGTCCAAAATTTGAGGATAGTGTGTTTTTCAAGTAGAATACACTAGGACTATTAGAAGTTTAATGTATCTAATAGGTTATACTTGGCAAGATATTACCTTTGCCATTAGTAAACTTAGTAGATATACTAGTAATCCTAGTGATGATCACTAGAAGACAATAGTAAGGGTGATGAGATACTTAAGCTATATTCGGGACCTTTGATTGCATTATGAAGAGGTCTTTTTTGCACACGCGTATCAAAGGTTTGGTGTAAAGGTGAAATGAGAAGTTAAAGCCCCGAGTGTCGTACTCTAGGAATGATAAATTTGGAAGATTCAAGAGATTTGTGTCGGAAGGATTTCAAGTGTGTCAAGCATTGGTCTAAGCAACACATAGTACAATGGAATTGAAAAGTGAGAGAGAGAGAGAGAGAGAGAGTATACAATAGACAAACAACAATCAAAGAAAGCGGCCTAGGAGTGTCCTTATGTTGCAACATGAATTAGTGTAAAGGATATGAGTGTGTGTGCATGAGGATTATTGCAATTTCAAGAGGAGTAGTGAGCAAGTGCGTAGCCAATTTTTGGTCTCTACGCCTCTCATAGGTCAATATGGAACCCAAGTGTCCATAAGCTCTATGAGGCAATTCATCAAACACCTAGTCTATACTCTTTCTCGGGCCATGCCCTCTCGGATCTATAATGGGGAATGTGATAGGATTACAAGGCTAACCTAGGCTTAACAATCTATTGCCTAAGCCTAGTATTCCGAGATCATTCATGAAGTCGGGCCCTACTCCAAGAACACAACACAAATCATCATCCACAACAAGAAATTCATACAATCTTCATCAACACACTCCAATAATTAGGTCTAAAGCACACTAATCAATCACATTGCAACATAAGGAACAATCCTAGCCCTAGGAGCTTAGCTACTCATGATCTTGCATTGCATCAAATTGAAGAATATCATCATGCTAAAAGCAAGAATTAAAAGATTAAAAGGAAATTTATTACCAATCTTCAATCTAGATTACAATAATCAATTGAGAGAAGAATCAAGCTCTATCACCAAAGTTGTCACTCCTTTGATCTAGAACTTCCTTCGTTTTCTTGTGAATTTGAGAGCTAAAATCTCGAGAGAGAAATATTGCAAAGTGTTACTAAGAAGATATTTTCTCTAAAATGAATCTAACCCCCTAAAATATCTAAAAATCCTACTATTTATAGAAGAAAATCGAGCCTAGTCCATCTTGCCTCACCCACACCGCCCTCACATGCGTGGCACCAGCGTGATTCGCGTCCAATATGCATCCACGCTCAAGATCACGGCGTGATTCAGGTTCAGCAAGCTTCCATGATCATGATCACGCGTGTGATAGCAACGTGATTTGAATTCATAGAGCAATCACACTGAGTGCCACGCGCGTGACAAGGGAGTGATTTTCTCATTCTTCTGTGTTTTTACAAATGCATCCGTTTTGAGCTCCTTTACCACCCCTTTTTGTCCATAAATCACCAAAGACACTCAAATACACATATTAGAGGGCTTTGCAATGTAAAATGACATTTTATTGCTTTTTACTCATAAATCATGCACAAATCATTCAAACTATGCACAAAATGCCTTCAAAATAAAAGGTGAACATCATGCAAGCAAGCATACAAAAATGTAAACTTAATTGGTTCTATATAAGGCTCACTTGGTGTAAAGAGGTAATTTTCAAGGATATTCCACGAATTGGACTATTTGACAGACACATCATTAAGTCAAATTTCCAAAATGATATAAACAATGACACACTCTTCCATTCACACACAACTTTCAAATCAAACACCATATCAAAGTAAAAAATTTTCAAATTTAAGCACAACGCGCGTCCTTTCCACACTTTAGAACAAACATTGTCCTCGATGTTCACTTTAAACACCGGGTGAAAAAGCTAAGAACGACACGGGTCAACTTTTGAAGGGTGTCCCTTTCCACACTTTAGGAATAAGCATGGGACTAGAATAATCATTTGTGCAAGCTAAATGAAGCAATAAAGCACAATTATGAAAGCAAAAGCCATTTTCCACACTTTAGGAATAAAAACTAGGGCTACAAGAGTATAAGAGATAGAGAAATAAACTCCCCTCTTGCAAAGTATTTCCTCAAGTATATCCTCATCAATTGCCTTTGCCCCAACCTCATGCTATGGGAAATTTCAACCATACCATCAACAACCTGTCAGTGGCATAATCTAAGCATAGGAAATACATGAAAGATAAGAGTGATCAAACACTCCAAGTATACCACTTATTCAATTTCCCTCGACGCGATTTGAATATAAGCAAGTAAGGTCAAACCAAAGCATAAAGTAGCAAGTGTAAGCATTATCAGAATTGAAAGCTAAAAAATACCCAAAAATGTAACCATAGAGAATATAAAAGTGCTAGAATTCAAAAATATTTGAAAGTAAAGTGCTGAAAGTAAAGGTGTGAGAAATTAAAGTAAAGTAAAGTAAGGGAGCACCCCACGCACGGGGTACCTAATGTTTATCATAGGATAGAAACAAGTATCCAGGAATTAGTGGAATCATGTGGGATTGAATGGGAAAGAGGGAGTGGGAATGGGGATGGAATAGTCAGCTCTCGAGGTCATCGTCATCATTGCCTCTGTAAGAGAGCCAAGGAAAATGGGAGTCAAGGCGGGCCTATAGAGCATTGGTCGCAACCATCTGCTCCAAGTGTAGCCGATACTGGAATGCCTATATAGACTCCCAACTGTGGACCGTACCAAAGTGTGATGGAATCTCGGGTGGAGGAATAGGTGGTGGTGGGACTTCTTGCTCATTTTCTTCTTCTACGTCAGCCACCTTGGCACGCTCTAAGTCTTGCTTAGTAAGCGGCTCCATTTATGCTATAATCAGCTCGAGTCCTAGTCTCCTATATAGCCCGAGACCCTCGCACAACCTGGTGAGTAACGGTCCAACAAATACATTTATTGCTCTATCGTGGTTTTTTTATGAGAGCTACTTCTTGCAAACTAATCCCATGTTGACATAAGCCCTGTTCTCCATGCTCCACAGATAATACAAGTCGCTTCAATACACTTTGTGAAGATTGGATGACCTCCCACCGAAAGTGCTTGCTAGGATAGTCCTAACAACCTTCATATTATTCCTCACGATGTGGGCTTCATTCACCCTCCCTGCATCCCAATTGACTGCTCCGTTACACAACGTTCTCCAGTATATTTCTACGTCCTTATCGGTTGCGAAATCCGCTGTTGTTCACAGGTATTCAACATTCTGTTACTCACTCTCATTGTGCAAACCCAAATACACTCTAAGCTGGTTGATCAAAATATTGTAACTTTTGTTGAAGAGCTTGAAGTAGATGCAAGGCTTCTTCCAATCCCTTCCTTTCTTTATATCCAACGAGGCAATAAACTCATATATTAATGGAGTGTAAGTGGCCTCTCTCTATCCAAATACTTCTGCCCACTATCGGTGGGCCATCAACCAGGCCACTCCCTCACGACATCCGAATGAGTCCAATAATAGCATATCCAGGTAACGACCACCAATCACAGGCTTCTTTCTCAATTCTTCCACCTTTGCTAGGCCAACCGTTCCTCAACTTCCTTGTTCCTGCAATTGGCCCATGTTGTCCTCCTTCTTCTTCAGAAGGACTTTCTTCATCTGTTTCAATGGGTGGGTTTCTACTTGAACTTCCTACCTCAAACTTGTCATGCATCATCTTCTTGGCACATTCCTTTCTTCTAATCATTTTATCCCTACAAAATTGATTCACAATATTCCATAACACTTACAACAATTGATAGACAACAAAAACGTATTCCACCAAACAATTGCATAGGAGGATTTCTTTCTAGCATGTTTTGATAGACTATAAACAAGCAAAACTCCCTTATGCAACAAATAATTCTTTTCCAATCAAGAATAATTCTCAAGCAATTCTCATCTATCAATGCTTCTAAACAATTCATATTTTCAATAACAAAACCACAAGCAATTCCCATCCTTAATCAAACATGTTTTCTAGTAATGCATTCAACAAAGTAATACAATTAAACAATCAAGAATTTTCTCTCTTCTTCTCCCTCATCTTTTTGAAATATCCTCCCTCTGTCTCTCTTTTTTCTTCAATTTCTCTTTCTAAACACATGATCAATAATGCATATTCAAACTTCCAGCAATATATGTGTTATAACATCATACAAACATAATATCAAGCAATGTATAATTATGACTAACAATGGTAAAATTCTCTCCTCTGATTGCTCTACGGAAGACCAAGATCTTCTTGAGCGAAGCACTAAGAAATCGAAGGTTTATGCTGAAAATCTGGGACTTAAGTCTATGGATTTGGTTGATTCTGCGGTAGGAAATCCAGAGTCCGTGTCAGTAGATGTCCTGATGGATTCACCGGTAGCGGGGATGGTGGTCGATGTCGTTTCTGAGTCCACCCCTGTTCTAGAAATTGTCCCAGAAACTCAGTCTGGAAATGAAGCGTCGTAGGCGACGGGGGAAGTTCAGGTCCAATCTAATGTGGAAGGTGCGAAATAAATGGATCTTCTGGATTAGGCTCCTACGGCAGGCGATGCCGTAGAACACCATCGCTCCTACTTTGAATCTATGGTGGGCTCAGGCTTAGATACTGCTCCTTTTCTGATTGCCAATGGTAGTGAAACAGACGTCATGGGAGGGGATGATGAGGTGGATCCTAGTGAGGACGAGGATGACCCAACTTGTCCTATAATCTGTCTAACGGATCAGGAGAAGGCACGGATCAGGGAGCTGTGGCAGAAATCTCTTATTATTAAGGTTATGGGTAGGATAGTGGGGTATGCCTATTTGTTACGACAACTAAACACCATGTGGAAACCAAAGTGTCGAATGGAACTGATTGCCCTTGAAAATGACTACTTCTTGGTCAAGTTTAGTTTGGTCGAGGATCTTGAATTTGCTATGTTCGAGGGCCCGTGGATGGTGCTTGATCATTATCTGATTGTCAAACAATGGGTACCGAACTTCGATCTAACTACGGACAAGACTGAGAAAGTTTTGGTGTGGGTTCGATTTCCAAACCTCCCGGTTGAATATTATATTCATCTCACCATGCGCAAAATTGGGAATAAGCTTGGGAAAATTGTTCGAGTAGACCACACCACAAGTCTGGTTTCACGGGGCAAATTTGCTCGGGTGTGTATTGAAATTGATCTCACAGCCTTTGATCTCCAGGTTTACTTTGGAAGAGAAGGTGTGGCAGGTTGCGTATGAGGGTATGCACCTCGTTTGCTTTTCATGTGGCCTCTATGGTCATCGACAGGAATCTTGCACTACGGTCCCATACAAACCTACGGAACCTGGGTCGCATCAGAATGAAAGAGAGGCAGATAAGAGGGATGGTCGTGATTCTTATTCTGGTGGGCGATCACAGTCCTCCCTGCCAAAGCAAGGTGGTGCCCCCTACGATTCTTGGATTATTGTTACTCATAAGGACCGTCGTTCGGAGGGTAGACCGGCGGGCCAAGGGCGACAAGAGGAGCGATTGGGCCATCATGACAAGGCGGTTGCTGCAAAGACCGCGTCGAATGTGTCTAGTTCGAGATATGCGCTGCTGGACGAGGCTACTGATGTCGATGCACAGGGCCCAGGGGGAAGCTGATGGACAACCGTCCTCTATTCAGCAAGCTCACGAATCTGGGCATCAGGTTATGAATCCAACCCAAGCTGCTCCTGTGTCATCTATGGGTGGCAGGTCCCGTCGCGCGAATGTTATAGCAGTTGAGAAACAAATAGTTAATGAAACTGCAACCATTCTGACTCTGGCTAGAGACATGACATCTACGGGAGGTGCGAGTCTTACAGGGTCTACGTCAAAAAGGGCTGCTAAGGAGGATGAGCATGTGGTAGTAAGAGGCGAGAAAGGGGGAAATTTGATTGAATCAACTCGAGTTTGTACGGGGGAATCCATGAGTGATGCTACGCCGAGTGGCGAGTGCCCTTCCCAGGAGCACCATGGGGACCCACCGGAAGCTTTTGACAATGAGGGTGATGTGGTCATGGAAATCGAGGATAATTGCGGGGATACTCACAGGTAGGAGGCTGGTCCCTCCGCTCTTGCATGAGTGTTTGTTTATGTGTTTTCTTATTGTCTCTTTTGTTGGGTTTTCTCCTTTTTTTTTGTTTGTTTTAGTCTTTATGAAGTGCGTTGTTTGGAACTGCCAAGGCGCTGGTGGAAGAGTTTTTCACCGCGTCCTTCTTAATCTTATCCATACCCATAAACCTGCCATTCTTGGTCTCGTTGAACCTAAGGTATTGGGAATGCAGGCAAATGCTATTTGCAAAAAACTGGATTACTCGGATTGGGTTCGGGTGGAGGCAGTGGGTTTTAGCGGGGGTATTTGGGTTTTTTGGAGCAACGATTTTCATGTTGAGGTCCTTTTTACTCACCCTTAGTTTATTCTTCTGCAGGTTAGGGAGGGTTCTCAGGATTGCTGGTTTTATGCGTTAGTTTATGTTGGTCCCGATAGGGTGGGAAAAGTCTAGAGGGGGGGAGGGGGTGAATAGACTTTTCAAACAATTCAAAATATTATAACACTTTAACAAAAATAATTCATGTGAATAAATTCAACTTGAATTGCACAGCGGAAATAATAATACGGTAAAGTGCTATAAACTAATCAGCGTAAATATGAAGAGATAATCTGTATGCAATACGTTATAAACACTCAAAATAGCTCAAATAATAAGTGTATGAAGTTTGATGCACATGCATACATGGGATCATGCAAACCTAGATGTGTAATCTCACTTACACGTATGAAGGGGTTGTGAAAGAAGTAGTAAGATAAATTCATATGTCAGAATGATAAGGATATATCTTACATGCAAAAAGTAGTTTCACACAAACCCAGATGATAAGATAAAAGTGAGATGAATAGTAAATGGGTTAGCTTCAGATCAGTTTGCAAAAATAAAACTAATGCAAGTAAAGTAAAGAGACAGAGAGATTTATAGTGGTTCAGAGATGGTGTAATTCTCCTACTCCACTTCTTCCTTTCACTCCAAGGAAGATTTCCACTATCTTCAATCACCCAGATACAATAGTGAAACTCCAAGTGCTACACAAGCACTTCACCGAGTGTTTTGCACAAAGCTAGACACCAACCCGAACGTTTCGCACAAAGTTACGTTGTAACACCCCGTAATTTCGTTCAAGCCTTGAGACCGGTAATTATTTCCACCGAGTAATTTATTTGATTTAATTGGGCTTAAACTTTCCAATTGATATATATATATATATATATATATATATATATATATATATATATATATATATATATATATATATATATATATATTTCTTATTCCGGAATTAATTATTTATTCTAAAGGCCCAATTCTTGCTTTAATTCTTGTAAGGGATTTATTTAAATTGGATCCTTACAATTTCTATAAGTAAGAACATTTTCTTTATAATGGCCCAATATATTTATTCTTGAAGGATTAATTTCCTACTAACTAGTAGTATAATAAATAATGTGAGACCCATTCTTATAAGGGCCAATTATTTAATGTCTTTACCCTAGTATGATACATACATGATATATGTAATGATCTTTCCCTACTAATATAAAAGTCTTGTACTTAAAACTCTACCATTCTTTTCCCTTTCCTGCAAATGCATTTCCATTCCACTCCTTCACTTCTAAAGAACCCTAAGTAAATCCTACACTTCCTTCTTCAAGATCCAAGATCAAGTTTGCTCTTTTAGGATTGATAAGGCTTGGGTAAGTGTTTATCCTTAGGAATATGCCTTGCATCATGTTATTTACATAATCTTTATATAAGTTCTTATGTTGTTCTTTTGGGGATCTTTTTGGGAAAAAGATGATCAAGGTGGAGGTGATGCTTTGTAAGGAGTTTTGAGGATTTCTTGGTTGAAGTGTGCTCCAAAGAGGTAACCATCATGTCCACTAAAACCTATTTTACACTCTTGATCTATGAATATTATTTGGTGTATTGGAATCCTGTGAAAATCTTTGCTGCTTAGCCTATTCTTTGTGGTCTGTGAGTTATTTTGATGGATTTATGAACTTGTGTTCTTGATCCTTTGCATCTTGATGTTTATGAACATTTGTTGGTATGGATTCCATGTTTATTTGGCTTCTGGGAGATGTAATCTGGACAATCTGATCTTATTTTTGTATTCTGGAATGAACATTGCGTATTCTGTTCTAAGTCTGGGAGTTGGGTGTTGGATCACACTTACGGAGGACCCTAACGGTATAATGTGTCCCGTTTGAGCCTTTCGCAAGTGTGAGGCGGTGAGGAGTGGCAGAGTGAGGTCCTTCGCCAGGGAGCTCCGTCTCCTTCTTACGGAAGGGGGTGGCGGAGAAGGTGGTTCCGTTTGGGTGTTCCGCCAGTTCAATAGGGATTCTGGTTCCAGTGAGTGTTCTGTGATCTGATGTTTGGTTGTTTCACCTTTGGTTCTGGATTTTTGTTGGGATATTTTGTGGAGTATTTTACCTTGATTCTGGAGTGTTTATTCATACCTCTTGGTCCATTTTGTGAGTCTGCGGTTGGTTAAATTCTTGATTATATTCTCTGGGGGTTGGTTGTGTTCATAACTTGAGATGAACACTGTTGGTGGATGATCTTTGGGGTTGAGTATGAGGTTGGATATGGAGTGTGGATCTTTGAGTATCTTTTGGGGTATTAAGGGTGAACTAACTTTGGGCATTATTTGCCTCTGTGTAATGGGCATTCCTTTGCCTCTGTGATTGGGCTTTTGCCTCTCTGTATTGAGCATTATTTGCCTCTGTGTAATGGGCATTCCTTTGCCTCTATGATTGGGCTTTTGCCTCTATGTATTGGGTATTATTTGTCTCTGTGATTGGGCATTCCTTTGCCTCTGTGATTGGGCTTTTGCATCTGTGGTTGGGCATTCATTTGCCTCTGTGATTGGGCTTTTGCCCCTGTGAACTAACTTAAGGTTTGGTGATTAGCATGAGGAATGGTATTCGGGGTTGGAGGTTGAGTTTTGGTGCTTATCCTTGGGTTGAGGTCTGTTTGCTTCCTAGCTTGATTCTTGAGTTGTGTCGTATCTCGTTGGTTATTGGTTATTCCTTGATATATTGAGGTTTGGTTGTTTCTTGTGAGTATTCGATTGAGTTTATGATTCGGTTGATATTCCATTATAGACTTGTTGTCTTGTGCAATTATGTTGGATATTGGTATGGTTTGGAAAGTCTTGGTTTATCCTTTATTCAACTTGTTGTTGTTGAGTATCCGATTTAAATACTGAACAGTTCGTTGGTGTGTATATTCTATAGGGGTGTGTAAACCTAATTACAAACTTACTATATATGTATGTTTATCACGGATGTGAGTGGTGGTTGCTTAGCAGTCTTTTGCTAATGGTTTCTTACATGTTTTCCAAGTATGGAGTAAGTCTAAGCGAGAGCGCGTTAGAGCTTATCCTTATGAGGCTGCTTAGGCTTAACTTATGATGTTTAGACTTTATGTTTTGGGCCTGTGTGCCTATGTTGAGATTATATACTCTTGATTAGATTCTTGTTATGATGACAATGTTTTGAGGAGTTATACTTTATGCAGTTCAGTTTTTGGATAGCCTGTGCATCTAGGCCGTGTTTTTCTTACCTAGATGTGGCATGATACCCCTTAGGTTATAAATCGCTTCCGCTATGTTGTGTTTGATAGTTGAGATAGGCAGCTTTTGTGTTAAAGTTTAGCTATCTCGGCTTGTGAAAAGTTGGGGTGTCACATACGTTCCCGAGCGTCTCGCACCCAGCTACGCTCCTACAACCAAGTGTCTCGCACAAAGGTACACTTAGTCCTCCGAGTGTCTTGCACAAAGCTACACTCCCGAGTGTCTCGCACAAAGCTACACTTAGTAGAAATGGGTTTTACAAAGAAAATATTTTTCTTCTCTCTCTCTTAGACTTGTATTTTCACGTTTGTAGCTCAAGAACTTGCTATTCTTGTGTTTTGCAGTACTACGTATTTTTCCTTGTGGGTTCTTGCAAGTTCATATCTTCATCTTCAAGTCTGTCTCCTTTTATAACTTGAAAAAGTTATTTCCCTGTTGTGAATATTCAAACTTGAACGTTCACTTGATTTGATAGCTCTTCTAGCTTGATCTGCAGCATTAAATGTCATTGGTAGGCTTTGTCAGATGAATTTGAATTTTGCTTGCTTATCCCTTCAAAAAGTTTTGCAATAATCTGACAAGTATGGGCCTTGTAACTTGTAGCCTCCAATTTTGACTTCTTGCACCTTCTGGTAGTGTGAACATTTGACTTGTTCACTTTTGATTTTGACAAATCAAACACTTCTTTTCAATAATTCACTCAGTGACTCTTGCTTGGCCTATAAATGATTTTCGCCGAAAATATCCTTGACTTTTTTCGTAAATCAAATCAGTTCCAAGTAGAAAATATTTGATTTTCTTCCTTTGAATTTCTTCTCGCCGGTGCAGTCATCGTCTTTCCAGATTCGGAAGTCATCCTCATCCTAAATTGAATTGAGGTCATCCTGTTTCCTAATTTGGATGTCGTACTCATCCTGATTTGGAATTGAGGTCATCCTCATCCTAATTTTCTTTCCAATTTTGGAAAGTCAGCCTCTTCTACTTCAATTGATTGAAGTAATCATCTTCTCGATTGAAATGTCATCCTCTCCAATTTTGCAATGTCAACCTCATCCTCCTCAATGTCATCATGATCAAATTGATTCGAGACTCATCCTGATTTCAATTAATTGAGGTCATCCTGATCGATGTCATCCTGATTGAGGTCATCCTGATTTGAGCTGTCAACCTCTTCCTTAAAAGTGATCTGTGAGAGAGCTCATTCCATTTGACTTCTTCAATTTTGACTTTGTGCTAGTCATCCTCTTCATCTTCCTTGATAAATTAATTCTTCCAAAAGAATTAATTCGAGGCTTAAACTCGTGACTTTGGCTTCGAAGATTATTCCGGTGCTTGATCATTTTTCCACTTCTTCTATTTTTATTTAGTGGAAGCAAACGACTTACAAGTATAAAATAATTTTATACTCTATTGTAAGTTTCAAATCATCGTTGCTAATTTTGACTTAGGCTTTGACTTGAACATAAATTGTTGCTAGACTCAAAATAAAATTGGGGGTCGAAAAATTACATATTTGGTTCATCTAAACAATTACACTATATTCCTAACAGTTTATGGTAGCTCTAAGGGCCTCATTGACATGGGTTTCAGTGGGCCAAAACTCACGTGGATTAAAAGTGACCAGCTTGGTTATGCTAAAGGGGCGAGATTAGACCGGGCTCTTTGTAATATTTCTTGGAGACATCGGTTCCCGGACGCCACAGTTATGCACCTTCCTCGGATATCTTCGGATCATGCCCCAATTCTTATACAAACGGAGGCACGAATATTATTTCTAGGTGGGACTCCTTTTCGGCTCCAAGCGGCTTGGTTATCTGGTCGGCGTTGGGCGGAGGTGGTTCACAATTCTTGGCAACCAAATCAACAGCTTATTGTTAATCTCCAAGCTGTTTCTGACGCTCTTTCTATTTGGAATAAGCGTGTTTTCGGTAATATTATGAACTGTAAGAGGATTATTCTCGCGCGTCTAGGAGGGGTACAACATCAAATATCTCAAAACATGCACGGGGGACTAGTGAAGTTGGAAAAGAAACTTATCGCGGATTATCAGGAAATTCTTTATCAGGAGGAATTATTGTGGTATCAGCGCTCTCGGGAGGATTGGATTGTTTTGAGGGATTGGAACACAAAGTATTATCACATGGTTGCAACGATCCGCAAATCTCGTAACACTATTTCTAGTCTACGGCAAGACAATGGGGAGTGGACTTCAAACAAGGATATTCTTAAAACGCATGTTTGCAATTATTATGTTTCCCTTTTTTCGGACTGTTCAGATTTGACGCGGGTTACTGCTTTGGGGGGCAGTTTTCCGATGGTGTCGCAGGATGATTGGCGGGTCTTCAACATGGAAATTACAAAGGATGAAGTTCGCCGTGCCCTTTTTGATATGGCTCCGTTTAAAGCCCCGGGACCAGACAGTTTACATGCGGCTTTCTATCAGCAGATGTGGGATACGGTTGGCGAAGATGTCTATGTGTTTGTCAAGAATGCTGTTGAGACGGGTGACCTGCCGAATAATGTGAACGATACCATCCTTACCCTTATTCCTAAAGTAGGATCTCCAGAGACCATTAAGCAATTCCGCCCAATCAGTTTATGTAACGTGAGTTACAAAGTGATTGCTAAAACTATAAGAAACCGTTTGAAGCGTATTCTCCCAACTCTGGTTGGCCCTTTTCAGAGTTCCTTTGTCCCGGGTAGACAGATTTCTGACAATATCGTTATCTATCAGGAGGTGATGCACACGATGCAGACTAAGAGAGGTTCGACCGACATTATGGCTATCAAACTCGATTTTTAGAATGCCTATGACCGCATCTCATGGGATTTCGTTGAATCTGTTCTTAGGGAAATCGGTTTTAGCTAGTATTGGGTCAGGGTGATCATAAACTGTATTAGATCCTCGCGAATGTCTGTTAATTGGAATGGCGAGAGGTTATCACCGTTTTGCCCTAAGCGGGGTATTCGCCAAGGCGATCCTATGTCTCCAGCAATTTTCGTCATGGCCATGGAGAAGCTTAGCCAAATGATTACTCTTCGGGTTAATTCGGGGGAGTGGAAAGGAGTCAAGCTTGCGCCCGAATGTCCTATTCTTTCGCATCTTTGTTTCACGGATGACATGGTGTTGTTTACAGAGGTCTCTATTGAGCAGGTTGACATTATCCACGATTGTTTGTCTCGCTTCTACGCTGCCTCAGGCCAAAAAATAAGTTATGAAAAGTCTCAAATTTATTTCTCCAAGAATACGGACCCACGAACTGCGCGGGAGGTCTCTCGCAAGCTCAATTTTGATAGGACTGATGACTTAGGCAAGTATCTCGGAGTGCCTTCTATTCATGGGCGAGTTACCAGCAAATCCTATGTGGCTTTGTTGGATAGAATTAACACTCGATTGGATGGGTGGAGGGCAAAGACTCTGTCCATGGCGGGTAGAGTTACTCTTGCCAAATCAGTGATGAATGCCATTCCTTCCTATACTATGCAGACCATGGTTCTTCCCAAAGGTGTCTGCCAGGCAATTGAACGGAGCATGCACCGCTTTATTTGGGGAAATGATGGTGAGGAGACTCATAAGCATCGGATGCATCTAGTCAAATGGGATACAATTGTTAGGCCTAAAACTGTTGGTGGCCTTGGCATTCGTAAACTTCAAGAGCTGAACTTGGCCTATATGTTGAAACTAGGTTGGCGCCTACAACAAGAAAACAGCTCCCTGTGGGCTCAAGTCTTGAATTGTAAATACAAGAATGGTCAATTTTCCTCTCACTCCATTGCTTGGAAAGGTATTAGTGCAGCTAACCCGTTTCTTGAAGCTGGCACGGTTCGGTCTGTGCGTAACGGGGAAGCTACCCGCTTTTGGATGGATAAGTGGATTGCTCCTTATCCTCTCCGCCATTTGCTGAACACTACTCTAAGTCTCCCGGTTCTTTATGCTTCCGTCAACGAGTACTAGGAGGAAGGTAGGGGTTGGAAGTGGGAACTTCTTAGGGAATTGCTTCTGTTGGATATCTTGCACAAGCTGGCGGCTTATACTGTGTCTATGGATGTCGGTGATGAGGACGGTTTTGGTTGGCATCTTGAGAATGATGGGTTTTTCTCGGTTGCGTCTGTTTATGAGGCAATTCTCCCCTCGCCTTAGTCAGGAGAATCAAATGACTGGTTACGCATTTGAGGACTCAAAGTGCCCTATAGAATTTGATTTTTTATTTGGCTGGTCAAGCATGGCCGGATTTTGACAAATGTCGAGAGGGCTCGCCGACATCTCACGACTAATATGTTCTGTGGTTTTTATGCAGGTGAGCAGGAAGATATGAAGCACTTGTTTCGTCGTCGTCACAACGCAAAGGGTATTTGGAACGCGGCCCTCAATTCTCCAGTTCGTGCTGCACTTGATTTTCTGGACTGGGATGATTGGCTGATGACGAATCTCAGAGGCGACGCGGCGGTGGGGCTTCGTGCTGATTGGCCATCTCGGTTTGCAATCCGGCTCTGGTGGATTTGGAAGTGGCGTAACGAGGCGATCTTTAGAGGAAATGATGTTCCTCTGGACCAAAAGTTGGCGTGGCTTTCTCGCAAGGAAGGGGAGGTAACGGTTGCGTATGCTGCGCGTATTCACCCGGGTATGCAGCGGGTTTTTCCTGTCGATGCTTCTGTGTCTTGGACGCCACCTCAACATGGGTGGATGAAAGTGAACGTTGATGGTAGCCGCTCATCTGTTCATGTTATGGCTGGATGTGTGGGAGTCCTACGGGACCATACTAGTCAATGGAAAAGGGGATTTATTCACAAGATTGGCTGTTGTACTCCTGATGTGGCAGAGGCTTGGGGGGTCCTCCATGGTTTGCAACTGGCATCTCGACTAGGAGTTCGGAAGCTGGTCGTGGAATGTGATTCGCAACATGTGATTGATCTTTTGCGACACAACATTTGTGTTACTGGAAATATTTACAACATCATTCGACGTTTCCATGCTGAGGTAGATGGTTTTGTGGAAATTACTTTCAACCATATCTATAGGGAGCAAAATCAGTTGGCTGATTCGCTTGCTAAAAAGGCTCTGGATCTGTCTTCTGGTTTTTACCAGATCGAAGAGGTGCCAAGTGAGTTGACGGATATGCTCAACGAAGATCAGGTTGGGGCCAGATTCCATAGAAGAATCCCTCGTCATCGGAAGGGCGACTTGCTTTACTTTTCTTTAAACTGGGATTATCTCTCTCTTCTTCAATCAAAAAATAATAATAATAATAATAATATCAAGCAATGCATGGTCAACAAATTCAAAATTTAATTCCTAAAGTCAAAATCCCCACATTGCATGCACTTGAAATTCAAATTGTGTCATTCAAGCGTGTTAATCACAAATTAACACCATAGAAAGCTCACTTTGTCATGCAATTTCACTTTTCCATCCTCAATTTCATCATGCATTAGCCATATCAACAAACCCATATATAAAATTTCTCAAGAAACTAGGGTTCTTCAATGAATTCCAAAATCAATGCTACAACACATTATATACAAATTCCAACCATAGGATTGTTCTATACATACCATACAAGCATTATAGATCAACAAAATAGAGAAGCATTCATCATAAAATATTCTACCAACATATAGCATTATAGAGAGAGAAAGCTTGTAAAGAAGATATCAATGGAGATGAGAAGATGTTTACCTTGAATTGATTAAGCAAATCAAGTGTTTAATCCAAGCAAACAAGCAAAAGATGAATAGAGTGTAGTAGATGAAACCTTGCGTGGAATAGGAAGCTCTTTCGTGAATGGGAAATTATGAAAAGATGGTGAGGTTTTTAAAGCAAGGAAGGGGATCCCGCTAGCGTGATTTGGTTCCAGAATGCGATCACGCCGCATGATTTGGCTTCAGAGTCTAATCACGCTGATGGTCCACACGCTCGACAACAGCATGGATTAACTCGTACAGCTGTCCACGCAATTGATCACGCACGCATGCTCTTGTGAATTTACCTCTTCTTTTCGTCCATCCTTCCTTCCCGATTATCTTCCACACGAGTTACTGCAAATAGTTCAGTCCCAAACCCATACAAGAAACACAAATAACATATGTACAAGAGAAAACAAATACTTCAAAACCGCTTGAGTTGCCTCCCAAGAAGCACCACGTTTTACGTCCTTTGGCTAGACGCTATGACACCTCGTATTTTCCTATTATTATTTTAAATATAAATATTTAAAATAAGGGCTTATTTTCTTATTATTAATTATTTTCGTAAACTGATTCTAAATATAATTATTTTAGAATGGGATTTAGATAAACTATTTGTATAAATTATCATTTTATTAGAATCCAAATACTCTAAGCCCATAATACATAATCTCTATTATATGTATAGGTGTCCAGTAAACTATCCTTCAGCCTAAAATGATATCTACCATCTAAAATTATCCTAAGCCCAAAATATCCAACCAAGCTTTTATATTTAGCCTTAGCCCAAAAATAACAAATAGTTTGCATACAATGTTCATCAACACAATCCAACAATTAGGTCTAAAGCACACTAATCAATCACATTGCAACATAATGAACAATCCTGAGCTTAGCTACTCATGATCTTGCATTGCAGCCAAATCAAATTGAAGAATATCATCATGCTAAAAGCAAGAATTAAAAGATTTAAAGGAAATTGATTTCCAATCTTCAATCTTCTAGATTACAATGATCAATTGAGAGAAGAATCAAGCTCTATCACCAAAGTTGTCACTCCTTTGATCTAGAACTTCCTTCCTCTTCTTGTGAATTTGAGAGAATTTGAGAGCTAAAATCTCGAGAGAGAAATATTTCAAAGTGTTCCTAAGAAGATATTTTCTCCAAAATGAATCTAACCCCTTAAAATATCTAAAAAAATCCTACGTTTTATAGAAGAAAATCGCGCCTCGTCTGTGTTGCCTCATCCACGCTGCTCTCACGTGCGTGTTTCGCGTCCAAATGCATCCACGCTCAAGATCACATCGTGATTCAAGTTCAGCAGGCTTCCACGATCATGATCACGCACGTGACAGTAGTGTGATTCATATTCAGAGAGCAATCACGTTGAGTGTCATGCTTATGACACGGGAGTGATTTTCTCCTTCTCCCGTGCTCTTCCAAATGCATCCATTTGGAGCTCTTTTGCCACCCTTTTTGTCCATAAATCACGAAAAACACTCAAATGCACATATTAGAGAGCTTTGCAATGTATAATGACATTTTAATGCTTTTTACCCATAAATCATGCACAAATCATTCAAACTAATGAAAAAATGCCATCAAAATGACCTTGGAAACTAGCTTTTTTTTTTTTACACTTATAACATTATAAAGTATATCTAATTGTAATAAAATGACACTAAATCCACGAGTGGCTACACCATTTTCTAGAGGATATTCCTTGTTGGAAATCGCATGTGCATCCAATTTGTATACATTGTGATAGTCAAGTGACAAATAGAAAGATACAGAGTAATATGTAGAATAGTAAGTCTAGACATAATCGTTATAGACATAGTACCATTAAACAACTTTGCACAACATGAGTTATCTTAGTTGACTATGTAAAGTCAAACGATAACATAGCGGATCCGCAAACCAAATGGTTTAGCAAAGAGTTGGTAGAGAAGTTTTCATGAGGAATAAGATTAAAGCCCTTGGAATAAAAATTCTATAGTGGATATTAAACCTACCTAGCATCTAGGTTCAAAAGGGGCAACTAAATTATAAAATGAAGTGTGGTCACTATGAGAGTCTTGAACTTCTACCCACTCCTTATTGAAACAGTGGTTATCACACGATGTCAGCATGTATGTGTGCTTTAATAATTCTAAATTTCCGTTGACATGAGTAATATGTGGGATACTTGGAAAAAGAATCACTTATGTAAAAGAGAAGTGTGATCGATTCAAAGGAGAATTGCATGAGTTCAATTCTTTAGAAACTCTCGTAGAACCAAACAAGATGTTTAATGAGCAAAATGAGAACTGAGCAAATTTGGGAGGTTCCTGTGTAAGGTATATCATCATTTACACAAATGGTAAAACAATTTAAAGAAAGGTTGCAAAATACTATAGGCGCTAGTCAGCCACTAGAGGCCCGCCTAGCGCCTAGGAGCCGCCTAGGCGGAAGTCTAAATAAAAGAAAAAGAAAAAGAAAGGATTGTGTGTGTGTATTGTAATATATATTACACATGGCTATAGGAATTGCAAATAATAATAATAATAATAATAACTCGGTCGAGCCAACCTAGTTAAATCGGTTGACTCGGCCGATTTGACCGAGTTAGCTCCGTCGATTCGATGCCGAGTCGGTTGAGTTAGGCGCCTAGTCGGCCTGCCGACTAGGTGGCGCCTAAACGGGAAAGAGCCACAGTTGGGCAGTGCCTTAGCACGATTTTTGCGATACTGGTTCAAAGACATCACATCTATTAGAGCATGCACATCAATGATTTTTCACGGTTTTTGAGAGTGGGATGGCCACATGGAAGAGAGAGAAGGCAAGTGAGGGAACATTAAGTTTCATATGCAAATGAAGGTTTTGGAACAGTGTTTCACGCATATATAGAGAGAAAAGTAAGCATGAGAAGCTGTGCGCGTTTCGCGCACAACAACCCCCAGCCGGGCGCATGCTGCTGGTGCGTAAACACCTTTTTTTTAAGTGTCAGAATCCATTTTTTTTCCTCATGTTTTTTTCTTTTTCTCTATCCCTCTTATCTCTCCTATGTGGCTTCTAAAAAATTGTGCCAAAAACCAAATTGATATTTATGCTCTTAGACAACTAGTAAAGTAAATATATCTTTACAATGGAGGGTTCAAAGGGTAAAACCTATTTTATCGTATGTAAGGATCATTCATTGAACACACTGTTGGCCAAGGACCTTGTGGTCCAGTGGCATCAAACCCTTCCCTTTATATCGGAGGTAGTGAGTTCGAGTCTTAGTGGAGGCACTATTAACTCTTGTGTTTCAATAGGTTGAGAAAGTAGTTATGAAGTAGTTATGAACAGATACTGCATTGTCATAGAGTTAGACTGTTGTCTTTTTACAGTCACGAAAATGAATTTTGTTTATGTGGGAGATTGTTGGAAAATTAGTTAAAAATGATATTAGCACCCTCAAGAGGAAGCGAATCAAATTTTAATGAAAGTGTAATACACATGCACTGGATTAATCGCATTACTGAACTGATTTTTTGAAAAAAAAAATATTTCAAGTTTATTTAAAAATTCCTACATGTGTGTGTAAATAATTTTTTTTTATTACCATAAAAAAAATATTCATGAAGACTCTGCAATAGCTAATACCAAAGGCTACTGGGAATGGCTATTCTCCTACGAAGGGAATAGCTCAATCTCAAGAATGCATTCATAGAAATAGAAAGCCAAAACAAACAACGGAATATGTTTATTTTCAAAATGTTATTTTATTTTTAACCTATTTCACGAACTAAACATGTATTTTTCAATTGTGAATTGGTATATTATATTGGATAAAATATGAGATGGTTATTATGATGAACAAAATAATAAGATAACAATACAATCACAACTAGTGTTAATTGTTGTAATATGGCAGTCAAAATTCTCTCTCGTTTTTTCGTTTTTTCGTTTTTTCGTTTTTTCGTTAATGTCGATGGCTCCAATGTGATCCCTTATAGTGATGCTTTTAATTTTTCATTATTTTTTTGAATATCCAATTAACGTGATAATTATGATGTAAGTAAAGATTTTTATGCATTGAAGAAGACGTGATAGGGATTAAGGACTTTTGATGCTATGATTCTATGAATATGAAAGTCTTTTGGACCATCAAATGTTGCATCAAATATTTATGAGCTTATGACTGGGCCCAGAAGTTACATTTTAAGTGTATGATCAGTTGATCACGTACACACAATTCACTAAATTAAAATAATACTTATCAACCCATCCAATCACTCTCAATCAATTAAAATAAGGCAAAAACTTGTGTGAAACCGTCTCACCATAAGACGGGTCGGGTCGGGTCGAGTCAAGATGCAAATGCAACACTTATATGCACAAATGCCATACTTATATGTTCAAATGTAATACTAATCAGGAATAAAATTTTTGTTACTTATTAGGGTAAATGTAATACTTTTAAGGGAAAATACAATACTTTTACATTTCGATTTAAAAGTATTACATTTTTCCTCAAAAGTATTATATTTGCCCTTATAAGTGAGATGTACTTGTCAACATTACTTATTATGAAAAATGTATTACTTTTTCTCTTATAAGTAACAAAAATTGTATTTTTGATTAGTATTATATTTGAGCATATAAGTGTGAGATTTGCACATATAAGTATGACATTTGCATGGTGCTTTGACCCGACCCGACCCGTCTCACGAATAAGGATCCGTGAGACGGTCTCACACAAGTGTGACCCTTAAAATAATAGTTATGAACCCATCCATAAAAATGCGATTTCTTTAGAATAATACTTATCAACCCCATATTAATTTCCAAACTCTATAGAATTAAATATAACCAAAATTTGTTTAATATAATACGTATATACAACAAAATGCGATTTCTTTATATGTGAAATAAATTATAAAATTTTTCAATTAAAAAATGTACAAATTAGAATTATTTAAAAAAAAAAACTACAAAACAATGCATTTCATTTATGTAGTTATATATATAACCTAAGTTACTATACTCACATTAAATAAAATTATTTATGTAGTTATATATATAACCTAAGTTACTATACTCACATTAAATAAAATTATTTATATTTGTAAAAAAAAATTGTTTAAAATATTCAAAAATTTATGCATCTACTAATAATTATTTTATTTAGATATAAAAAATATTATTTTCTTGAAAGAAAAAAATTATTTAAAGATTTATTTAAAGATGTAATTATTATGTTAAAATTAAAATATTAATTAGAAAATGAGTATTATGCATCTTCAATTTATATGTACACACACACACACACACACACACACACACACACACACACACACACACACACACACACACACNGGAAGCGAATCAAATTTTAATGAAAGTGTAATACACATGCACTGGATTAATCGCATTACTGAACTGATTTTTTGAAAAAAAAAATATTTCAAGTTTATTTAAAAATTCCTACATGTGTGTGTAAATAATTTTTTTTTATTACCATAAAAAAAATATTCATGAAGACTCTGCAATAGCTAATACCAAAGGCTACTGGGAATGGCTATTCTCCTACGAAGGGAATAGCTCAATCTCAAGAATGCATTCATAGAAATAGAAAGCCAAAACAAACAACGGAATATGTTTATTTTCAAAATGTTATTTTATTTTTAACCTATTTCACGAACTAAACATGTATTTTTCAATTGTGAATTGGTATATTATATTGGATAAAATATGAGATGGTTATTATGATGAACAAAATAATAAGATAACAATACAATCACAACTAGTGTTAATTGTTGTAATATGGCAGTCAAAATTCTCTCTCGTTTTTTCGTTTTTTCGTTTTTTCGTTTTTTCGTTAATGTCGATGGCTCCAATGTGATCCCTTATAGTGATGCTTTTAATTTTTCATTATTTTTTTGAATATCCAATTAACGTGATAATTATGATGTAAGTAAAGATTTTTATGCATTGAAGAAGACGTGATAGGGATTAAGGACTTTTGATGCTATGATTCTATGAATATGAAAGTCTTTTGGACCATCAAATGTTGCATCAAATATTTATGAGCTTATGACTGGGCCCAGAAGTTACATTTTAAGTGTATGATCAGTTGATCACGTACACACAATTCACTAAATTAAAATAATACTTATCAACCCATCCAATCACTCTCAATCAATTAAAATAAGGCAAAAACTTGTGTGAAACCGTCTCACCATAAGACGGGTCGGGTCGGGTCGAGTCAAGATGCAAATGCAACACTTATATGCACAAATGCCATACTTATATGTTCAAATGTAATACTAATCAGGAATAAAATTTTTGTTACTTATTAGGGTAAATGTAATACTTTTAAGGGAAAATACAATACTTTTACATTTCGATTTAAAAGTATTACATTTTTCCTCAAAAGTATTATATTTGCCCTTATAAGTGAGATGTACTTGTCAACATTACTTATTATGAAAAATGTATTACTTTTTCTCTTATAAGTAACAAAAATTGTATTTTTGATTAGTATTATATTTGAGCATATAAGTGTGAGATTTGCACATATAAGTATGACATTTGCATGGTGCTTTGACCCGACCCGACCCGTCTCACGAATAAGGATCCGTGAGACGGTCTCACACAAGTGTGACCCTTAAAATAATAGTTATGAACCCATCCATAAAAATGCGATTTCTTTAGAATAATACTTATCAACCCCATATTAATTTCCAAACTCTATAGAATTAAATATAACCAAAATTTGTTTAATATAATACGTATATACAACAAAATGCGATTTCTTTATATGTGAAATAAATTATAAAATTTTTCAATTAAAAAATGTACAAATTAGAATTATTTAAAAAAAAAAACTACAAAACAATGCATTTCATTTATGTAGTTATATATATAACCTAAGTTACTATACTCACATTAAATAAAATTATTTATGTAGTTATATATATAACCTAAGTTACTATACTCACATTAAATAAAATTATTTATATTTGTAAAAAAAAATTGTTTAAAATATTCAAAAATTTATGCATCTACTAATAATTATTTTATTTAGATATAAAAAATATTATTTTCTTGAAAGAAAAAAATTATTTAAAGATTTATTTAAAGATGTAATTATTATGTTAAAATTAAAATATTAATTAGAAAATGAGTATTATGCATCTTCAATTTATATGTACACACACACACACACACACACACACACACACACACACACACACACACACACACACACACACACACACACATATATATATATATATATATAGCCCAAATGAGAAACTCTGTTAACATGTGAACCCGTGTACACATTTTGAGTTTAAATGATCTAGGTACACACATTTATATATATATATATATATATATATATATATATATATATAAATAAATAAATAAAGGGGTGAGGGGGGCAACTGCCCTCATTGCCCCCACTCCTTAATATAGTATGTAGTAGAACAGTGGCATTGTTGATATTATAAAGCTATTGTCAAATAAATGATACTCCGTACTAGAAAGATCCAAGCTAATTAAAAAGGAAAATGAGAAAATAAAATTCAACCATATCAATTATGAAAGATCACATATAGGCACAAGACATAAGATTGCAATTAAGACTCAAAGCTGTAGAGTCACTGTTGAGTGTTATTTAGCACTGATATGATGGGTGAAGATGTTGTGGCCACTGCAAAATGAACTGAAATTTGTGGTAACAAACTGGACAAGAAGTCACACAGACACACACTACATATGTAAAATATATATATATATTTTTTGAGTACACATATGTAAAATATAGATATGAGTAGATTGTTGTTTTGTGGCTAGCTAAAAGTCCAAATACAGACATGTTATGAAGTTTTCATGTATATGTGTGCTGTCTCATAGCCTGTGAAAGCAAGCATGTTTGGCCATGTTTGGTGTGTAGTGGACCAAATTCTTGAGTAAATGCATTATATATATTGCAGTGTGGAGACCTAGTTTTCTTCTACACCAAAAGACAACATACATTTGGATGCATGCCTGTCTGTTCAAACTCTAGCTTATGAACACATGGACCATCACCAAATAAATTCAAATAACAACTCAACGTTATCCATTCACCTGAATCGACTGATGGAAAATTATTTCTGTGTGGGTGAGAATGGTTGTTCTCAAAGGATTGGCGATAAATGCAGAGTTTAAGGGTGTGTTTAGTTCGCACAAGGAATCGGAATCGGAAGAAGAATCAAATACGTACTTTGTAACGGTAATGGGTACGTTTTTGTGAAAGTATTTTGAATGTTTGGTAATAGGATGGAATTTGGATGATTACCAACGTTTGGTTATTTATGACCTTATAATGGGAATAAATGTTTTAAAAATATAAATATAAAAAATTAAAGCAATTGATCCTAATATAATGACATCCAAATTGCAGTAATATGGACAAAAAATCAAAACAAAAATCTAGAAGCACTAATCCAAACTTAAAAATCATATGTGTATGTTATCCAAACTTAAAAATCCACTTGATTACTTGGACTCCCAATATGTTACAACTATATATCAAAACCACAACATTAATTGAGAAATGTGTATTCCATTGTAGAGACTAGAGAGGGCATGCTAGTTCCTAAAAGCCATATGGCGTTCTACATTGCACCCAAATCTTCAAATATTATATATATATATATATATATTCAGGCAGGGGCTATCAATTCATACAAGCTAGATTATGGAACAAGATTTCCATTTACAGAATAGAATACATGCCTACCCTAACCATTCTTTCATTTGAACTAGGCTTATGGGATACAAAACACCCTTTTAAGACAAGAATACTACCAATATCCTTCTTACAACAACCCTATCCTATATATGTGAACTAGTAATAATGATTGGTATAAGCTTTTCGGGCTATGTGTTACGGGTCTAGAGTCTGGCACAACGCACAACGCCCATGTGACGTCTCGAGGCTAGCTCCTACCCCGCAGATCAGCCTTATCCTCATACATGCCACACTAGTTTCGTCCTACTATGGGCTCATCAGGGGAACGACAATAGCTCCCGACTAGTTGTGCCCTTTGAATCGCATCAGTCCCCTTCATTGGGTCTAACACGATCATGAAAAACAGTCCATGACATTATCTCCCACCCAAAATCTAGCACGTCCTCGTGCGAGAGGAGAAGAACTCTGCCCCAGGATTGTCGTACTATATTGTCTATGCGCCACATTGCCAAGACCACTCCTAAAAAGCAGTCCGACTAAGCTGGCAACCACCCGAGTACTTTTCACATGCTAGGACCCATCCGCCCCCTGTGGACCACCGGGGAGGAGTTGTCATCAGCACGTGTGCTCCTTACATCCCACCCGTGATCGCATAGTCCTCCCGCTGATGACTCCACCATAGCGCGCAATAATATTAGTACGTCCCGCTCTAATACCAATTTGTCAGGGGCCTAGAGGTCGACGTAGCGCATAATGCCATGCAGCGTCCTGGGCCCCCCTTATACCCTGTAGACTAGCCTTATCCTCATACGTGTCACACTGGTTTCGCACTGTCATGGTCCCATCAGGGGAACGACAATAGCTCGCGACTAGTTGTGCTCTTCGAATTGCACCGGTTCCCTTCATGGTCAAGTTCAAGATTAGCGACAAGCTCCCAAAACTTAACCGGATTGGCATGCCTGACTTGATCATGCCTTAGCGTACGTGTCACACTGGTTTCGCACTGTCATGGTCCCATCAGGGGAACGACAATAGCTCCCGACTAGCTGTGCTCTTCGAATTGCACCGGTCCCCTTAATGGTCAAGTTCAAGACTAGCGACAAGCTCCCACTACAAGAAAAATCGCGATTCGCGACGGAAAAATTCCGTCGCGAAACTGGTTTTGCGACGGAATTCATTCCGTCGCCTATCGGCTTGTCGTATCTTCGTTTGCGACGGAAAAATTCCGTCGCGAGATATGGCGACGGAATCGCGACGGAATTATTCCGTTGCGAAATACTGCGACGGAATAATTCCGTTGCAATTTGGCAAGGAAATATTAAAAAAATTTATGGTATCCGCGTCTGTTCTTTGTACAACAGACGCGGATACCCTTTAAAAAATTAAAAAAAAATTTTAAAAAAAATTAAAAACAAAAAAAATTAAAAACAAAAAAAAAAAAACAAAACAAAGCAATATGGGGAAAAAATTATCCAAAATTATCCACAGCAATAGGCAAGGACATCCTCAGAAAGCCATTGACCTACGGTAAAGAAAGTTGAGCACTAACTGATATTAGTACAAATTCATGCAATTATTTACTCACAAAATGAAAATGACAAAAAAAAAAAAAGCCAAGACAAATCAAGCTATGCCTACAAAAACTTTAAAAAAAAGCTAAGCATGGAATGCTGGGCACTTATGTTTCAGCTATGCACAAGAGTTGAAACTCCAAAACCCCTTAAAATATGGGGAAAAAATTATCCAAAATCACCACAAAAGTCATGAGGGTACTTAGTATATTTCCTAGAACCTCATATTGTCAGACTTCACTCTCAATTTTCATCAGTAACTGAACTTTATCATTTACTCAAACACAAGATTATAATATCCACCTATTACACTTCATAGTTCATATAGTAACTAAACAAATAAAAAAATAATATCTACCACCAGATCTATAAATGCTAGCTGTTATTTGAAAAGAAAGCACATTCCAATATATCTTTTTTACCTTACCTCTCAAACCCCTCTATATTACCAAAATTAACCATCATGATCTCATATATGAGAAAAGTTGTGATACCAAAATTTTTTATAACAACCAAAAGTGAAGAAAAAGGATGTTTACAACAGTAGACCGAATATACTTATAAATTTATCCGAGTTGATACCTTGAAATAATTAAGTCAAATCTACGACATACATCTTCCGGGAAACATTGTCCATTTGTTTTCTTCATCAGTTCAGCCCTATAAAAGTTAAACCAGTAACTCAATTAGGAATCTAGGTTAAATAATATTAATAGATTTTTAACTATGTTGCTATGCAATCTGCATAATACAGGCACTATACTAACATAATACATGTGGATTCCTATGCAGTATACATAATGCATTTTTAACTTAGAATTTCTAATTAAAAGAATTAAAATTAAAAGAAAGAAAAGGCAATTAACATAATTTCTAATTAAAATTAAAAGAAAGAAAAGGCAATTAACATAATTTCTAATTCCTAATTCCTAATTCAAAAGGCAATTAACATAATTTCTAATTCCTAATTCCTAATTCCAGCTTATTCATGCTTACTGCTTACAGGCAATCAATGCCATAGTGCAGTACCTCATTTGTTTCCTTCTTAGCAACAATCGGCTTCTTCTTCCTACCAATATCAATGCCATAGTGCTGAAGGTACCATTGTTTGAATGGAGCAAAATCCATCTGAACAGTGACACTTTTCACATAATAATCACATAAATATGGAAAAAACACAAAATGTTCAAAGTTTCTAACAATAACAGTCATTTAATATTCCTTATTGAATGGTAGAAAAGATTGCACATGAGCTAAGCCGACAAAATGTCTAGTAAATGCAGGCATATCATTCTCTAGTGCCAACGCAAAACTAGAATAGTATATCTAAATCCAAGAAATAATGGACTTTAAATCCAAAATTAAATATTACACACAATGCTATTGAAATACATAGATATTTAAGACCATTAAACTTTTGTTTTAAAGTTTCCTTCTGAAATCATTGCCATTTTGCAATGCATCAAACCATTCACCAAATACACAGACAGAAAAGCATAGGAAAAAGTTTATAGTTTCAAGCAACAGAGACTGAGAGACTCAAAAATTTGAAAGAATGAGAGGTTACCTTTGAAAGAATGAAAGGTTTTGATTTGAGGCGTAGAGGGCGAGCCGCGAGCGAGCAGTGAATCTATGAGACTCAGAGATTTGAGGGCGTGCTCGGGTAAAGATGAGCGGCGAAAGACGACTCCAAGCTTCGGCGAGGTCAGAGAACTGAGAAGATGAGCCGCAACTCGGTGAGGCCGGCTTCACTGGTTGAGAATAGACGAGCGGTGAGGCCTGCCTGAGAACTGAGAAGACGAGCGGTGAGGCCTACCTGAGGCGACGACTCCGACTCCGGCAAGTACTGAGACTGAGAGCGAGAGGGAGAGGCAGAGAGTAGAGGCCAGAGTGAGATTAGCGATTTAGGGTTTCCATAGGGGCGAGGGCTGAGACAGTGAGACTGCAGAGAATGAGGCTTTAATTTTTAACGTTTATAATTATTATAAGAAAATAAAAAAAGGCGGTAGTTTTGAAGTAAAATTAAAAAACACAATTGCGACGGAATAAATTTTGTTGTTAATTCCGTCGCAATATTTATTCATCTACAAAAAAAAATTCCTTCTTTTCGCGACGGAATAAAATCCGTCGCAATTTGCATCGCTATTTCGCGATGGAAAGTTAATCCGTCGCCTTTTCTGTCGTGAATATTTTGCCGCCAAGTTTTTGTGGGATTTATTTTCCCTTTGCGCCAAAAATTGCGATGGAATTAATTTCCGTTGCAAATTGCGTCGTTAATTTGCAACGGAAACTTTTCCGTCGCAATATCCGTCGCTATATTGCAACGGAATAGTTTCCGTCGCGAATTTCCGTCGCGATTCGCGATTTTTCTTGTAGTGTCCCAAAACTTAACCGGATTCACATGCCTGACTTGATCAGACCTTAGCGTCTAAGGCAGAATTCACCTTAACGCTATTATCGCCTCCTAGACGTATAACAATCTAACTAGTTGGTCCAATTATTCATTGAGTCTAACACAGTCAGGGAAAACAGTACGTCCATGTGTTAAAACATGCGGCATAATGCTGGCACTGAACATATATAAGAATTTTGTTCCTTTTTTAAATTGCGAGGGAAATATGGACTTTTGTACTTGCTAAACGGGATCTAGAAGAAAAACCTTCAAATAAGGTAGACACAATTTCAACTTTAATTTATAGTTTTAAGAGCGTTTGAATTTTCCCAATGATCATCTAAAAGATAATACTAAATAAAGATTAATTTTGACCATAAAGTATGCACTAAATTGAAAGTCATTTTTTTTAAAAAATATTCTTTGAAAATAGAAAATATTGGATGAAATAAATTTATTCTAAGATTGCACCCAGCCCTAGGAGCTCCCACGCACCATTCCTACCCTTGAGTGTAAGCGAAATAAGAATCAAATCCTATATTATACAATTACTAGTAAAACAAGATTAGCAACTTATCAATGTTATTATTATTTTTATTTTTTTATTTTTTAAACTTAGGTGATTCTACCTTCGTCAAACTAATTCTAAACCCACAAAACTCAGCCTCTATAGTTACTACGGAGATAAATTGCGAGTTACGCAATCAGTCTATCTATCGGTCAGATATTAGTCTTCATGTGTGCACAAGCTAAAAGAGCATCTTTGAACTTTTTTTTTTCTCATATATGTTTTTAATAGGATTCGAATCTCCACACTGCTATCTTCAGTCATGACCTTTAAGTCAGGCGACAAACCGACTACGCTAAAATTGGGAGCTTATCAATGCTATTCTTGAATATAAAGAAAGTGCTATTATCCATTGGTAATTTGGTATGGATTAGTCGACTTTCTATCCCTAACGTGGAGATTGACCATAGGTGCTAGGACTTTTTTTTTTTTTTAATTGAATTTTTAATTCTTCTTTCTTCTATTTTTTTTTAAAAGGTGATGATTGAAGAAAACATGTTGTCATCATCTGAGGGTGTACAATAAGTAAATCTCATATTGTAACTCTAGCCGACAAATGATTTACCACATTTTGTAACTCTAGTCGACAACTGATCATAAGGAGGTAAACCAGTGTAAGTTTTTTCTCAAAGCTAACTGGTTCAAACTAAGAAAGTCATTCCTACTAGGAGTCAAACTTGAAATCTTACGGCGTGTTTGGTTCGTGGAATAGGCCGGGAATGGAATACCATTCCCGGGAATAGACCTATTCCATTGTTTGTTTCGTCATTCTATTCCTGGGAATAGCATTCCCGGGAATGAGCTATTCCCTTTGCAAGGGGAATAGCCATTCCTAGGGGACCCCCTAGTATTAGCTATTCCCAAGTATTTGGGAATAGCTTTTATACTATAGTACCAAAAATACCCTTTTTATTATATTATAATCCTTATATATAATATTTGTTTATTTAAATATATATTTATTTATATATTAAAAATGTAATTAATATTAATAATAATAATACATTTTTTTATTTTAAAAAAAACTTGTAACTAAGAGCAATTAAGGCTCCTTAAATGAATGAGTTTTTGCTCTTTAAGGCTTCCTCATCTTGTTGTTAATTTCAAAAGAGAAACAATGCTTCTCTTATATAGAGGAGCTCAAATGAGCTCCTCTTCATGAGTTATCAATGTGGGATCAAAAATTCTAACTTGTGTTTTAAAAAATTATTTTATATATAAATTTGTTTTGTATTATTATTATTATTATTATTATTACATATTTTATAAGGGTATTTTTGTATTTTAAAACGTATTTCATTTCTATTCCTTAAACCAACCAACCAACCAAACACTGTAATATAATTCCTAAAGTTCATTTCTTCCGCGAACCAAACAATAGAATACAATTCCTATTCTATTCCTTGTCTATTCCGTTCCTTATGGAATAGCATTCCTATTACCTCAAAATTCATTTCTCGAACCAAACGTGCTGTTAGAGTTATCAAAACCAACATTCCAACCAACCTGAAACCTTATTCTTTTTTCTTTCTTTTCTAATTAGTTATTGACATATGACAAGAGTATCATATATTCATATATCCTAATTACTTTATTCCATTTTACCTGTTAAATTTATTATTTGTTAGTCAAACTAACTTTTCTTATTTATTTATTTTAATATTTTGTTACTTATTTTTAAATTTGATTTTTTGTGTTTAATAGTATTTTTAGTGTAGTTTCTTATTATATAAATTTTGTACAGTAATATTAAACTTAATATTATAAAAAAAATTAAATTAAAAATAACTTCAGTCACGTATTGTTAATTAAACCAGACACATAAAATGGAATGGAGAGCGAGAGTAGCATTTTTCATGCATATAACACTATGTTTGTGGAAGTTGCTTTAATTTTCTTACAGGCTAGCATTTAGCTGTTACTTTGCAAACCGCACAACGTGACACCGGGGCTAAAACATTAGGACCCAGAACTTTGCAACTTAGAAACCAGGCGTATGACTCTGTTGGCCAGATGGCCATTCACATGTTTTCTGGAATTGAAGCTGTCATTTTATTTGTATTTTATTTAATTTAGGAAGGAAAATAATTTCATTCCTCTAGAAATTTTGAAGAGATATTAGAGCATCCTCAATAGCCGGGTTTCTGCACAAATTTTTAGATGTCAAGTAGGAGAGGAGGGAGGAAAAAAAAAAAAGAAAAATCAGTTTTTAGAAAAAAAAAATGAAAGAAAACTGTGTTAGCGCGCCCTTGAATAACGATCGACTATTAACATATTCACATAAAAAATTTCTATCATTAATCGATAATTGATTCTCTCTAAAAATAAAACTATGTAAACAAGATTCTATGTCCTTGAAATCTTTTTAATGTGAAATTTTCATTTTTCATATTTTAAATTATTTCCCAAAAATAAACTATTAATTTGGAGATTAAAACAAATTTTCTTTGAACTTGGAGCATTATTTAATGGAAACAAATTTATGAGTGAGGTTGCATTTGATGGAGTTATGGTAGCTATTGAAGTAGTGATTATATTTGGATCACTCTTAAAGTACCGATTTAGTAATGTTGTAATCGAAGTGATTCAACTTATTACTCTGATCTTACTACTATAATTAAATTGAGTGTAGAAAAATCAATGAATTATTCTAATTTTTTTTTTCTAATATTAGTGACTCTATTACAATGCAGTATTTATTTATAATTACTTTCGCCGCCTCCCTTGAGGCGGGAGCAACTTGGTACTACTGGACCACAAGATCCTTGGCATGAACTATTCTAATTATTATCATTCTAATATCACTGTCATTATTTTAACCGTTTTAATAATCTTAATTACTATCATCCTAAATGCATCCCAAAAAATAATTTTATAGGACATTTGGTTGGAGGGAATTACAATTCCATTCCCACATAATTTTGAAGACAAGCAAATTTCTTCATTTGGTTGGAAGAAATTATAATTTCACGGAATTGAAATTCCCTAGCCTCATTGTTATGAAATTAGAATCTCATCCATGCCCCACCCCCTAGTATTTCAATTCCATGGATTTTAGGAAGGGAAAAAAATAACTTCAATACAAAATTACCCCTATATTTTTTAACATAAAAGTGTTGTTTGATATCTCTCTTTCGATTATAGCGTGTCTTCTTCTTCTACTCTCAACACAGAACGTTAATCAGTAGGTCAACCTAAACTAAATATGTTTTCTCAAAACTCCCTTATCTATTTTATTGCTTTCATTATGCAATTAGGGTTTATTTACGGCATATTACATAAAATTTCAAAAGCAAAATTTGAATTTGGTCATTTAGGATTAATAATAATAATAATAATAATAATAATAATAATAATAATAATAATAATAATAATAATAATAAAGCATTTTGAACTTTATACTACTTATTCCTTTTAATTTTCATGTATACCAAACATTGGAATTGAAATTCTCAGTAATTGTAATCCTACAAACCAAATACTGAAATTTAAATTACTACTTTATTCCCACATCATTCATCCCCATGGAATTACAATTCATTTCCCGTCTAATTCCCTCTCTCTCCATCGAAACCCCCCACTAAATCACTAATGGTTGATGGATTCACATGCAATTCTTCTCTTTAAATATATGTTATAACCATTAAAATTAGCACATTGATAAGTTTCCTTAGTACAAGAGCCAAATAAGTAAAGTCTTAGAGAGCCCTGGAAAGCCATAGAAACCATGCCAACCAGGCAACCAAAACATTCAATCAGAGAACGAATTGAAAGAAAAACTATATATATATGTCCCTAGCCTATAAAGTGAGCAACTAAAACAATAATAATAATCCTACTACTACTAGTACAGAAAATGACAAAGGGAATTGAAGTAGCTAGTCAAGTTGAGGACTCCATTTATTAATCCCAATTTTTTTAAAGAAAAACTAATTTAAAAATTTGTGGAGTAAAATTCAGAAAATGTGTCACAATACTAGGGGCCCTCCAGACCAAATTTGTCTCATTTTCCACTGCCCTATGTCCCCCCTTAGAACATGGAGCAAATTATGGGAGATTTCGTTCCCCACTATAAGTTCCCTCTCTAGCTTGCCTCTTCTTTTCACACTCTTCAAATCCCTCCCAAAACCAGAAAGAAAAAAACAAACCAAAAGTTCCTCCTATTCAATTCCCATGCCACATTTCTGATAGAAAAATGGACATAGAATTGGCAAAGTGCGAGTGCTGTGGATTGAAAGAAGACTGCACCCAAGCTTACATTAGTGAGGTGAAAGAGAAATTTGATGGGAAATGGTTGTGTGGGCTGTGCTCAGAGGCTGTTAGAGACGAGATTATCCGAGGAAACAACACTAGTCGTCATATGATGTTCGTGGGAATCGAAGACGCTGTCAAGGCTCACATGTCTTTCTGTCGGAAGTACAAATCCAATAACCCTGCCACTCGGGTAGCTGACGGGATGCGACAGATGTTAAGGAGAAGGTCTTCTGATGTCTCAGCTTCTTCTCCTTCTTCTTCTTCCAAGAAGTATTCAAGATCGGCAAGCAGTGCATCTGCTTCATCTCTTTCTTATTGTTAACCGAGGATGTGGTTGAGTGGAAAGGAGTCAAGGGACTAATTCATCCTTAACCAAACTTCAAAAGTTTGATCTTAATTTTGGGTATGGAGCAGTCTTAAATCTCTAGAATAGCTGAGATGAGTTGTTATGTCCAACAATAGAAACTCTATCTCCTGTTACTAAAATAAAAAAAAGAAGTTATATGTATATAGTCGCTTGATTATTGTGAATTATTTTTGTTTTTAACTTCCGAACTTCAAACCAATCGGTTTTAATTTTTGACTATTGGAATTGTTTCACATTATTTAGTCTTAAAATAATATGACAATTTTAGTCCTAACATATAAAGGATGAAACGTGATATTTTCAGTAATCAATAGCTAAATTATATATATATGAAGTTTTAATTTCTCAATGGAGGCTGCTAATATAAAAGTTTTGGTTTCTCCTTTCCCATGTGCACTGTTATGGTTCATACATTTATTTCCCCTTTACTGCTTCCAAAAGCATAGCTGATCTCTATGGTACTTACTACATGGGAGTTAAGTGTAAATAAATTTGTCATTCAAATTTTTCTAATTCATTGTTTCACTTATTTAAATTTGACGTTTTTACTTAATTAAAATTGCAACAAAACAATATAATTTTAACGAACATGATAAACTTTTCTTTTGTAGCGTTGTTTATTCCACATATTCATTGATTAATTAAGAGTTAATACCAGCTAACGTCCATCGAGTTTAATGGTTTGCCATCTATAGTCCTAAACTTTTAATTTGGATTATGTAGTCCTCCAAGTTTCAATTTTTTACTTTCTGTGGCCATTTGATTTTCAAACTTAACTATTCGTGGTCCAAGTTAACCACCAATGGTCCTTTACCTTTCAAGATTTAACCAACCACGGTCCTTTGATCTTGAAAGGATCATGTTTGGTTAAAATTTAATAGCTGAAAGACCATTGTGTGTAACTTGGAACCATTAAACTCGAGGGACTTTGGCTGGTATTAACTCATAATTAATTAAGATTGTATATTCAGTATGTTCAGTTAAATTTTTTTAAAAAAACTCAAATAGTGATAGTTGAAAATTGATAATTTTTTATTAGGTATAACAAGTAAGAGTTCCACTTGAATAGAAGTTATAGAACATGAATTAAACATGGCAAAAATAACAATTTGGCCCTATGATAATTTAAGCTATGTTATTTTTTGGAAAACTCTACGGAGCCTTAGATCCTCACATAGAAGAAGTAATGGCATGCGTGAAGTCCTTTCATGACTAAGAGATTGTGGTACCACCGGTGAAACTTGAATCAGATTGCGCAAGTGTCATCACAACATTATCACAGAATAGCAAAGATTTATCTGACTACATTGCCAACCTTTGTGTTAACATTATGGCTAGTTTTGATTATTTAGTTTGCCGTTTAATTAAGAGATCAACGAACATGTTGGCCCATGCACTTACTAGAGCGGCAGGCTCTCAGCCGGGCTCTCGTACTTGAAAATATATTCCCCGACTCTATTTGTTCATTTTTCCCTAGCTCGTTTTAATAATAGCTTCTTTCCCTTTCAAAAAAAAAATGTTATTTTATTTTTGTCAATAATTCACCAGTATATTTTGATTATTTCAATTAATTAGATCATTTTGTTACTAATGATGGTAACTATCTATCCAACTATATATATGTTATTCTATTATTATGGACAAATAATTTAAGGGTAACAGATAAGAGTGTATATTTTATCTTGTATTTATTAAAAACATTAGAAAAGTAATGTATAAAGGTATAATATATAGTCTATGATATATTATATTTTTAAAAGTTGATTAGATTTTGAGTTGTATACAACAAAAAGTTTCTACAATTTTTTTTTTGTCTTTTCTTTTTTCAATAGTTATTTCATTACATCATGCATGATGTGAGCCTATTTTATCAGACAAACCATTGAAGGAAAAAGTTTTCACTTTCATCTCCATCTTTTCTCTATAGTAAGCCAAATGAGTCAATTTGTTAATAATTAAGAAATAGAAATGACAATGCAACCATAGCTTTCTTCAATTAATTGATTTTCAAATTATAATAAAACCAATTCAAACGGAAGAAATATTTCCAAGTCCTTTTCTTATTATTATTATTATTATTATTTAATATGTATTGAAGTCTTTATGTATGAGGCATAAAAATAAATAAATAAATAAATTTACCCTTATAGGTTGCACACACATCCTTTACAAGAGTTGGTCACCTGACCTTGCAATTGTGTATTAATAGTCATTTTGTCAACTTCTCAAAATTGTTAAGTTAAGACATTATTTAAAGAAACAAAAAGATGAAGAAGTCCAACATCTATGCATACACAATTTAATTAAATTGTATCGGTACTCAAGAACGCACCATAAATGAATAGAAAGTTCAACATTTTGGTCCTGTTTAATAACATAATTAGCTTATATTATCAATCAATTTTGATTTATTTGACCATTATTAGCTATTTCACTTGGTTAAATAATCAATATGAGTGTTTGATTAATTAGTTTTTTTGTAACAACTTATTGCTCCAAAATGCTAAATTTCAAAAAACTACTCAAAGCAGTTTTTTCGATCAGCTTTTCTAGAAAGTCATTTTGCATCTAATCAGTTATTAGCTAACAACTAATTTACCAAACACTTTTCTACAATCAACTAATGTTATCAACTAGTTAAACACACTAACTCAATAAGCTAACAACTATAATAAGTTAATGCTTATGTTATGTTTTTTTTTTTTTTGTTCCTCCACTTGATTATTTATTTATTTGAATTGCTTATTACATTGAGAAGCAATCATTTTAAATTAAGAAGAATCGGATTCGCAGTATGCTCATTGTAATATGATCACAATATAGAAGTCAACCCCCCACTAATACCAAAAAGAGGCTTTATAATTAGAACAAGTTGCTTTAGCTTTAAGGTTATATCTTCATTTTCCACCATGTTTTGTGGATTATTGTGAAGAAAAGTTTTAAGTATAAAACAGTACTCAAGTTTTTTACCATCTCAACATCATCATATTATTTGAGCATTGCTATATATTATCACTTAGTAAACAAATATCTTTAAGCATGCAGTCCATTATTACTCATATATATACATATATGTGTCTGTATTCTTTTGTTACATTTGAGAGAACAAGAGTATATATATTCGCCCCAAGGCCCAACCGTATATTCATTTGATTGGACTGCAATTCGTGACAATCACTCTCCCTCGCTCGGTTTGGTCGAGCCCCAGCCCGGTTTGGCCGAGCCCTAGCCTGGTTTAACCCAAGTCCGGGGCTTGGGTTCTAGTGGGAGGTGGGACCTCCGGCTATGGACTCGAATTTTTTTGTTTTTTTGGGCTTAGTCCTTTGGTCAAGGGTTTACCTTCGGCCAAACACTCTTATGTCGGGCAATAGGAGAGGGCGGACCTCGTGTTGTCCTTAGGGCAATAACCGTTTGTCCTGGGTCATTTGACCCCGGGCCATAAGACTCTCCTGTCAGGTAATAGGCGAGGGTGGGCCTCATATTGACCTTAGAGTAATAGTGGTTTGACCGGGGTCATTCAAACCCGACAATAATAAGACTCTTCCGGCGGGCGATAGGTGAGGGTGAACCTCGTATTGTCCTTAGGGAAATGTTGGAGGGGTCGAGTGGCCCCCCTACCTTACCCTCCTCTTATGAGTAGTAAAAATGTGTACCATGGCGAAATTTTATTGCTTTATTAAAGGAAAACGGGCTAGTAAAGGAGGCGAACCTCCTTACAAAAATGAATTATTGAAAGTACTTCAGCAAATGTTTAGAGTCCCAAACTCTGGCCACTATCTTTCCCTTGGGGGTTTAAGTTTGTAGCTATCGAGGCCTACCACGATTGCTACCATGTATAGGCCCTCCCACTTTTTTGGCAAACTTGCCCCCAGCCTATGGCTAGCTTGCTTCACATCTCTGAAGTACATACTCACCCACTTAGAAATAGCGGGGTCGAGCTCGTTTATAGTGGTAGGCCTTTGCCTGCCGCTGGTAGTTTTCAACACGGATCATGGCGGCCTCTCTTCTCTCATCCAAGTGGAGGTCGACCTCTCTTCTCTCATCCACCAAAGGGTTTGAATGTCTTGCTTGTTGCAGACTTCCTACTTGGTTAGTTCGTTGAGGTTCATGTAACTTCTTTAAAGTTGGTGTTTGTTTTTCCTTTAATTTGCATAAAAAAAAAAGTTATAATATGCACAAAAAAATGTCCGTATACAAAAAATAGAAAGTAACAACGATATTTTTGTAAATTTGCATAAATTGTGAAAATCCTTGACACACCCATCATTTTTTATTTTAATAATAAATAATTTTTATGTATAACATTATAACATTTTCCGCACACTTGTGAGTATATATACACACCAATTAATTAGGTGAACTTTAGAGAGACAAAAAATTGCATACGTGCAGTGCATAAAGCTTCAACTAACTCATGACTTTGATTTCATGATTTCAGCACGCAGAATCATTTAGTTGGTTTAGAATGATTGTTATCCTATAATACATATGGATTTGACTAAGATTGCAATAATAATAATAATGCTAACAAATAGTTTTAGATACTCTCAAGATCATAAGCCTACAAAAGTAATAATCATTGTATTTTCTCTCACAAAATAAGCATTATCCATTAATTAAGCAACAATAATTGTTGAATAGTCACATGAAAATTGTTGGATTCCTTAAGAATTGAAAAAGTCAATTTATTGATGTAATTATACTTATAATTAATTAGATGATAAAAAAATACTTATAATTAATTAATTAAATCCACATAGGGCACCATCAACTAAAGAAACCCAATGCTTTTGGATTCCTTTTATTCATCCTATCAAGTACGTCATGCTCTCACTCTCACTAAAAAAAAAAAACATTTTTTTTTTGCAAGCCAAAAAAAAATCATTTTTAGATTTTTGTCATTTATCTTATCAAATACGTCACATTCTCACTCTCACCTAAAAAGATTTGATACTTTGAAATTTTTGTAATTTATCTTATTAAATACGTCAGCTTTCGTTCTCACTTACGGGAGGCCATGAATAACCAGACTAAAATAAGTTTGAATTAAAAGAAATACACTTGAACACGAGTAAAGCAAGAAAAAAATGTCTAAAATTTATTTATAAGATCCTAAACTATTTTCAATAATTGTATTGCGTGCTATAAACCTATGTATGCAAGTTTTGTAGACTTCCATTACTCTTACCTGTACGTAAAGTAGAAGAGTTCTAATTGAAAAAGCAAAGGATTTTTAAGGAAATATTAATCGCATAATTTTTTTTTTTTTGAAAAAAAAAATCGCATAAAATTTAACTCTAACTAGTAACAATGAATGGGAATCATATGTAGCATAGAATATGGGGTTTTCTATCCCGAAAGCTATTCTTATCCCTGTAATATTTTCTCACTCTTAAAAATAAACTATACTTCTACATAATCGAATTTGTAATTCTTTCACTATTTTTTTTTTACATGTCTTTTATTTCAACTCACTTTCAAAAGTATATCCCATTTTTACATCAAATTAATAATAAAATAATGATTAAAATCAAAATGGCAGCCTGTTGTTAGATTTGCAAGCTTTCAAACGATGAAAATTTTCAAGTCAAGTAGATTTTCTTTTAAAAATAAAAAAAATAAAAAAAGAAAAAGAAAAATGCCACCTCATCTTGCAAGGGCGGAAATCTTTGCAAGGATAGGATTAGCCTAAAGGGCACCCCAACTTAGTCGATCGACAAGTGGAGATTGTTCATCCTAACCAGCATGGTATGCAGTGACTTGTTGATTATCGAATTATAAAACTCCTTAATTGAACAATCAATAATAACACGGTATCACGCCATGTGCAACTTTTGTCACCAAAATATCTATAGTATTACTTGCCTAATGCCTCACCTATTACAAATAGGTACATATACGTTACATCTTGGGACAACAAACGCCAATTATCATGATCATACATGCTACAACTTTCTAACACTTAGGGGGCGTTTGGTTCACGGAATGTTAGATTACCTTAGGGAATGTTAGATTGCTGGGAATATTAGATAACTGGGAATGTTAGATTCCTGTGTTTGGTTTAAAATTGAAGTAGGTAAATAAGACAACGGAAATAAAATAAATTGATTAAAATGCTAAAAGCTCAATATTAGGAATAAGATACGGGAATGTGAGATTACCTAAGAAATTGGGGTGTATCTCATATTCCCTTCCAATAGCTAAAAACTTCATCGGGAAGTTATGTTACATTCCCTGGGAATCTTACATAACTTGAACCAAACATGAGAATCTTATATTACCAAGCAAATATAACCTTAGTTATCTTATATAACTTGAACCAAACGCCCCTGTAACATCATTCTTCAAACTAAAACAATATTATACTTAAACGTATTAACTTACAATATTTGAATCCATTAAAAAAAAAAAAACTCTCAACGATTTAAGATAAATTTATTAAATCTATAAAAGATATGCCCTACCTAATTAAAACACTTACATCCCTAACGCTTATGCTACATTTTGGTTCTCGACCATTCCCTAAACCTACACGTATTGATAACAAAGTTTGAATCCTTGATGAAAGGTCAATTGAGGCAAATGCTATGTAACCTATTAAAATTAGGTCATTAATTATCTAGAGAACCCTAGAATAAAGTTCCACGCCTTGTCTTTAAGAGCACGTTTCACTCTTATTCCGGGCACAGCACGAAATGATAACATGTAGTATTTGGCAATTGTTTAGCATAATTTCAAAGCGTTATGTATGCAAGAATGGCATGCAAATTTCAAAACCTCTCATCGATTCTACTTTAAAGACTTGGTGAAAAAAATAAATTGTAAAATGAAACTTAATTAGTCCATAAACTATTAAATATCTAATATATTAATATTCACAATAAAATTAGTTTCATGGCTCATCAAAATCTATTGGTCCTACCATTTTATAAACCTGAGACAAAGTAAAAACAAATTAAAGTCCATTGATATATGAAGTTAACATATATAAAATACGAATGATGCGATGATTATATATAGTTCAAAAAATTGTATTGGCTAATTGAAAAACAAATAATAAAGTATAACTTTGAAGTTATGGGTTTTAATTTTTGCCAATATATATAAAAAAAATATTTTAAAACTTTATTAAAAAAAAAATCCTCTAGGGCTAACCTTGGACTAGTGTCCCTTCAATAATCATCACTATATTATGGGTCATGATTCACCTTGTAAGATGATCCACTGATATGATGTTCATTTTTAGTATACTGAATATTTATTTTTTATTTATTAAAGGTTCATTATTTGGTATGTGTATATATATGTATGTATGTATACATACCAAATAATGAACCTTTAATAAATAAAAAATAAATATTTCTTATGCGCGATGCGCAAAAAAAGGTGCCCAATATTAGTACTTTGTATTAAAATTTTAAATTTATTTAAATTTTAATATAAATAATAATAATAATAATAATAATAATAATGTAAAATATTTTTATAAATGGTATATTTATATTTTAAAAAAATAACTAATATATAACTCTAATATTTAATGTGCATATATTATTATTATTATTATTGAAGAAGATAAGAAAATATATGGTGGATGCATGTGCATAGTAACAATAGTGGAAAAGATAACGGAAGTTATAACAGTAGGGGTATATTTATCTAAAATATTATGTAGTACAACTTTTATAGCATAATGTATAATAAAACTTAACGGAAAAAACGTACATAAATGAGATGTATAACCTTCATTCACATTTATTATGTTTTTAGATTATATTACATTATTACCTAAAAATGAATATTCAATATACTAAAAATGAATATTTATTTGTTGTCATATTGCAATGTCGATCATAGTTCAACGTATAATTTGCCTCCTTTCAAGTATTTGATCACTATATGAAATTTAATTTATAAACTTATTTGATGTTTTCCACACACACACACACACACACACACACACACACACACACACACATATATATATATATATATATATATATATATATATATATTAATTGAATTACTATTTCAGAGGGTTATGATGGTTAAGAAGTAATATTAAATGATTAAATAATAAATTTAAAGTAACCGGTTTAATTTGAATCTTTGTTTAGGCAAAAATATAATAATAAATTTTATTCAAAAAAAAAAAGAAAGAAAGAAAAGAAAAGGAAAAAAAAAAAAAGAAGGAAGAATAAGAAGAAGTCAAGACAAAGAACCCCTTCTAGCACTAAGCCTTGCTTTGAATAGGGGTTCAGGCTGTCCTTACCTAAGGTTGGACCCATACTATACTTTTGATTAACGAAAAAGTACACCGTGGTTATCTAAATGTATGTGTGTTCTGATTGAACCTCACATTGTGATCTTAGTCAGCAATAGATTAACAGAAAGTAAATCAATTTAAATTATATATAATTGATTGGTTTAAACTAAGAAGTCTAATAGATAACCTCATTAAGAGTTAAACTTGAAATTTTATAATTATCAATCTAATTAGTTGATCAATTTAATTGAAATTGTACCAAATCAAACATGCACCTTCACCTTACTACTGGTTGCAAAATAATTAGGTATGCACGCATTATGCAGACTGGAATAAGTGGTATGTATTTGTTAAATGGTTTTGTGAAGTGACAGCGGAAATAGTCGCAAACAGGAGAGGTGGGACAAGTAGAATCTAATGCAAGTCGAGACTTTTAAATAAATTTAGGTGGACCTTTTCAATTATTATATTGGAGGGGAGTTGGGAGATGGTCCCAATTATCAATGTTTTGGTTCCTTGATATAAGGCAACTAGATGCATGACATTTTATTTTCCTTAAATGCCCAATTCAATCAAAAGATACAATACTATTTTAGTTTTTCTTTTTTTTAATTTTCTTAAAATTTATTCCATTTTTTTTATTTCATAATTATAATCTGACATGCATTTTCATTTTTAGTTCTTTATTTTGATTTAATTTGTTTTAATTTAATTATTAATTTTAAAAATCACCTACTTTTAGTACAAGATAAGAATATCTTCGGTCTTCATTTTATGAAACCTTCATCTTCTTGTATTTAGGGGTGTTTCTTCATTTTAGTTTAAAATGAAAACATGTTGGTCCCGAAAGGCAGGGGAGTGAGTCTAGAGGGGAGGGGGGGTGGGTGGTGAGTAGACTCACTAGGATTTTGAAAATTTTTCTTCACAAGTTAATATCCGTTCTTGGAGAAGAGAATAAGAACTCGATTAGAGTAAAGTTTGCAGCAGAAATATTTGATAAATTATATTTTAACTTTGTACAATTTGTCTTTAATTAAGGAGATTATGGCTTGGTTAATGTATTTTCAAAAAAAAATGGCTTGGTTAATGTAAATGATGCAACAAGTATATAAGAGGCGAGTAAGTAAAGAGAGAGAGAAATGATTTTTATAGTGATTCGACTATTTAACGAAGCCTAGTCCACTCTTCTTCACAACGTGTGAAGGATTGCACTAATCTCTTCTTAGTAGAATAATGCCTCTAAGTATGCCTCCTTGTTCACAAAGCCGGACAACACATTTTCACTAGGTTTTCAAACTTCTCCAAGTTTACTCTGCCTTTTTCTACTTCTCCAAGTAGAGAGTGTTGATTGAAGATTTGATTTCTTCTTTCCTCCAACTGAACTCTTGGCTTGAATGTGTCTTGAATGAAACAATGAAGCAGCTCAAGATTTCTTTTAGTTCTAGATTTGAACTTTGAAGCTTTTCTCTCTTTTTCTCACACTGATCGCTTGTGACTTGCAATATTCAAGATTTTGAAAACTTATGATTTCTTAGAATGACCAGCACCTCATTCTAAATGTGAAGGGGGTATTTATAGGTGTGAAAAATTTGTCCCGTTAAAGAGAAGACAAAAATTCAAATCACCTTTTGACCTGTGAGTATTAACCGCTGGGTATTGAGCCCATGTGAGTATCAGTACTTTCTAGCCGTTTTATCCTTAATATGTGCAGACAATTTGTCCTATAGTCTTGCATGAAAAAACATGGTATTTAATGAAAGCTTTGACCTTGGAATCGGTTCTTAGGACTCGATTTGTCCAAGGTAGATCATCTCACGCTTTAAGGTTTTAGACTGTTTATCGCTCAGAGAACGTTTCTACCTTGTCCTCACAAATCATGCAATGACTTATGCCTTTATGCTCAATAACGAATGATTGACTTTATCATTCGCCGCATAACTCCTCGAATGATCGCTCTTTATCATTCTGTCTTGATAAACTTCAATAGGTAGACCATTCCATGATTCGGGCTTTTGATAACCTCTTGGTTTTTGTCTTGTAATCTTCATGTCTTCAAGTCATCATGATTCACCCTTGGTACTTAAATGATTGAGGCTATAAGACAGTGAGTTGATATCCATGAATACACAATCACTGGACAACGATTCGTCCATCGGTTCATTCTAAGCAACGACTCATCTTTGACCGAATGAAAATGGGGGGTCTAAACTCTTAACTTTGGTATCATCAAAATCTAAATACAAAGGATTCCTAACAATTTCTCCCTTTTTGATGATGCCAAAACTTATACTCTAACCATAAGGTTGATTTTATCCAAAAGAGGATTTTCATTATAACAGCTGAATAGTTGAGTTTAATAATTGATGTTTCTAGGAGTAAAATTACTGGAAATAAAAACTTAACACAACCCCAAAAACACACTTTTATTTAGGGGTGAGCAAAAAAACGGACCGATCGAAAAATCGATGACCGATAACCGACCAAAAAACCAAGGATGAAGCCCATGCATTTTAATGTAGCCCACTAGCCCATAAGATCCTATATTTATTTATATAATTATATTAGCCCATAAGCTCCCTACTCTACACCGCCGACGTGTGACCTGCGAGTCGCGACTTCATTCTCCATAGCTATTACTTAGTACATGTCGCTTCACTGCTAAATTACTTATTACTTAGTGCTTCTTCTTCTTCTTTTTCTTCTTCTTCTTCTTTTTTTTTTTTTTTTTNTTTTTTTTTTTTTTTTTTGGCAAAATCTTACTCATTACTACTTCTCTTATTGCTAGTGACTTAATTAGTTAATTAGTGTAGTAGATTGCTTCTTGTTTAGCCTAGATGTGATTATAATTTATAATTGCGTGATTTGTATCAAATTAATATAGTGTATTGATACCTAGTTCGTGTTAAATATTTTAACTTTAGACCAATATTTCTAAGAAATTATAGTAATTAAGTCTAATTAAAAATAACCGACCGAAACCAACCGAAAATTTTGGTTTTCAGTCGGTTCGATTATGAGTGTTGATTCGGTTATTTCGGTCAGTTATAGGAAGGGTACAAATGTTTCGATTATTTCGGTTATTAACCAAAAACCGACCCATGCTCACCCCAACTTTTATTAAGATATGATATTTATTACAATGAAGATCAATATAAAGAAGAAACAAATAGAAAGATCATTTCTTTTCAAGTGCATGTTTCTCACTTTCGATGAAATCATTCACGTTAAGTTCATCATTGATGATCCTTCTGGATGCTTGAATGCCTTCGTCCTTGAGCAAATTAGCATATTTTTCAGTGATCCTAAAGTTAAAGTAATTCTTGAAGGCTTCAAGAATATTATGCCCAGCTATCATGCCTCGGTTCCACCAATAGATGAGCTCTGTTGTTTTCATCCCTTCAATGTAGCTCTGCTCATTCTCTTTCATGATCTGAAAGACTACATTGTATTTGATATGATCTTTATCCCTTTTCTTGATGAGCTCCATAGTGGCCATCTGTTCCTTCATTTTTTATGAAGTGCTCTAGTTCTTCTTCTTGTCTTTTCAATCTTTCTTCCTCGACACGCTTCTTCCTGGAATTTTCCTTTTGGATATTATGATTTTTTGCCCATTGAAATTCTTGCCTTTCGTAGTTGCTCTTTTGCTTTAATTTGGGAGGAATGTTACACCCATCGAATCATTTTCCACTCCCTTCCACGTAAAGCTCATAAGGAACTAGTCGACCATTAGCAGTTTTTGTCGTCCTTTGCTTTGGGGCTGATTGCTTGGAAGATTTTTCACTCTTATCTCCATGAGAGGTAGAGGATGGTTTGTTTCTTGAGAAGATGATGTCGAGGGAGGCAGAGCTGGTAGATCAGGTTAGAAAGGTCTACTTGTATTGCCTCGATCTCCTCAGTTACCTTGATCCCTATAACTTCGGTTTGCGCTACAATCTCTTCGTCTTTTATCTTCCCCCTTTTTGGCATCATCCAGGGCAGAAGCGATAGTTTGAAATAGACGAAGGACCATGTATTTGACCTCGGTGATTTCCTAGAGAGAATGAAGCATATTTTCACCAGTAGTGGTGACATTTTCGTTTACTAGATCCAACTTCAAGCAGGAGAAATCAACCCTTTCCTTGAGCCTAAAGTGTTTGTGCTTCATAGAGTGATTCTCTTGTTGTATCTTCTCTTGGCCTGCATGAAGGTTTGTCATTCCTTCCATTAGGTAGCCTATCATCGTCTCATTGTTGGTTTGTGCTTTGAGCATTGCTTCTTCAAACTTAGTATCACGAGATGTTGAGGCTGGCTGAGTGTCAATGCATGTCTTCGTTGCATCAGCGACCTTCTTTGTGCGACAAATTGCCTTCTTGATAGTCTTGAAATGGCTTTTATTTTCCGTGGCCATGATCTGAAGAGCTGAAAGAATTGATGCGGTATCACTCATCGGCCTTGGATCGGAAGGAAGCATTCGTGTTTAATCAGCAGTAGTCGGCTCGAAGTCTTCGTGGCTCGCACCAAGAGGTGCATCCCTGTTTTCACCTCCAGCTGAGCTCAGACTTGGCCCTAGATTGATCTCTATTTCATGATTCGGGTCAGCCTGTTCTACTAGAGTACGGTTCAGTTCGTTCTCAGTCCTCGGTGCTTCAACCTTTCGAGGTGAAGGAGGAACCTGGTTACTTGACACCACCATTTACAAGTCATTTCTAAGAGCTTCAACATCCAGTGTAGGACTGCGAGGTGTGTCATTGACTTCAACTGTTCTGCTCAATTCTTCATCTTCTCGAGCTAGAGGAGTTGAGTCAGATACTCCTTGGTATATCACCTTTTGCAATTTATTATTCACCTCATCACCCGAATCATTTGAGCTTGAGGATTCGGTGAACTCATCGGCATCATCTGTTGCGTCTTCAGCTAGTGGTTTTTCTGGTTGATCGGTTGATGGTTTGGCCTAATCACCAAAGGACTCAGCCTCAGCAACTGAAGTAGTGTGTATTTCCTTAGTTTGAGCATTTGAATCTGCTCGGGTGGAGTTGTGATCTGATCTTTCGACTTGATTTGCTGCATGACTCATGCCTACCTCTAAATTTTGATCAACAAATCCTTCTTGAAAGCAAGAGACCATTTGAACTCTCTCAATAAGTCTTTGATCAGACTTAGCACGGTCAGTAGGAGTCGATTCATCTTCGTTGACTGCTCAACCTTTACCCTTTTTAGGATCTCTGCTAGCCAACTTGTCTTGGTAGACTCGGTCAATTTCATTTAGACAAGTGGCTGCAAAGACGGAGGAGGTACCCATCTAGTTGAGCGCCCATACTTCCTCATCTCACATGTATTCAATACCTTGGGCCACAACCTCAAGGCTAGATATGCGCTATTTTTGCCAGTAAGGAATTCAACGAAGCTTGGCTTGAAGGATTGATTCCCTTGATTGATCAGCCGATTGTCTTTGGGTAGAAAAATGGCTTCAATCTGTTCTTCCTGGGCAAGTTGATGTGCTAGCTCGGCATTAGAGTCAATCTATCTTGATTGAATGTCTTCGGCCAATGGTGACACTTCTGCTTCCTCGCCAGATCCAAGAGTCATCTTGGCTATCGCCTCAGCGTTGTTCACACTCGTTACCTCATCTGTTATAACATGTTCTTGTGGGGGGTTTAGAGGTTGAACATCAGCCTAGATGCCACGTGACTCTTCGTCTTCCCTAATTGGAATGCTCCTCTCCTCAATTAGAGGTGTAATGGTCTGATCAACTTCGATGGTAGGCTCGGTCCTACTAACCTCTCGAGCTGCATCCATTGAATTTTGTTCCCTCTCAGTCGATTCCTCAGAACTCGTTGTCTAGGAGAGAGAGTCGTTCAATCTTTCGGCCCTCCGAGTTTTGGTTAGAAGAATCCTCTTCTTCTGTGGAGGTTCTGGACCTTGTTCTTCTTGTTGGCTCGTGGTAAAGTCAGGTTGCTTACGCTTCTGTGCTCTAGAAGCCAACATTGTAAAGGGAGCATGAGTAGAACCATCTTCATTATCATCAGGTTAGATTAGGTCCATCCTGGGAACTTCATCAGTTGGCTGGACAATTGGAACTGCAAGGGTAGGAACTTCTTCAACAATTTCCTCAACTGGATCACAAGTACGAATGGTGGCTAGAACATCAACTGGTTCGACGGTGGGTACTTGAACAACTGGAGGTGATAAACATTATTTTTATTGTTATTGTATATAATCTAGTTATAGTAAATTTACAATAATTGATTAATTTTTATCTATTTTATTTATTTATTATTACTATAAGTAGTTTTTAATAATATTGTTAATTTTTGGGGCTATTTTTGTTATTAAATTAAATTTGTCATTAAAATTTTGTCAGCCCAATAAATTCTTAACCCTAATTTAATAAGGTTATGATGATGATGATGATGATGATGATGATGATGATTATTATTATTATTATTATTATTATTATTATTATTATTATTATTGAGAAATAAGGGGATCGCGAACCAGACTTGGAGAAGGCATCCTTCAACAAACTCGGTCCTGCAAATGATCTGATGGAGCGAGAGAGAAGCTGGAGCAAAGTCTCGGTGAAGAAAGCGAAGAAGCGATTGGGCCGGAACAGTATAAAAGGAGGCAAAGGTTTATTTTTCTGAGCATCAATTTGCCTCAGACCAATTACGGAGGTGATGAGTAGAGATTTTCGACGACAATTTCTATTTCCGTTCGGCAGCGGTGAGGCGATTTTCCAGGAATCAATTTTGGCTATGTGCGACGGTTGAGGCAGCACGTTGGGTGCGACAGCAGCGAAATTGTTCCTTGTTCGGCAACTGCGAATTTCCAGTCCAGCAGTGATTACATTCCGCTTCAATTTTCCAACAGCGACATCCATTAGCAATAGCGAAATTGTGGCATCTTAATTTTCCTGGTTTTTCTTTCTTTTTCTTCAATTCACAGGCATACCATTTTAATCTTTCAATTCCCAAATTGTGAGTGTGTGAACATTGAGCCTAGAGTTTAATGTCAAATTTTTAAGCTTTATTGTATTTGTTGTCAATGGTTGATTATAAAATGTTGTGTTAAATTTTCTTTGGGAATTATGATGACGTTACCATGAAGAGTTTGTATTAATTGATTTAATTTTTCAATCAATTATGTTTTATCCTATAATTTTGTTTTGAGATTAATTGAGCTTAAATCTAGTCAATTTTAACATAGGTTAATCTTTTGAGGGAATTAAGTATACACCATGTCTTTTAATTCCATGCTCAATAGGATAAAAAGATAAGCAATTTGGTTGTCTTATCAGTTTGTCTTTGATTCATAACCTGGGTATTCCGTAGTTCCTTTAGGACCTAATGGGTTTTAACTGTTTAAATAAATGTCTTAAGCATATAAACGGTTAGAATACGTAACTGAATCTGGACATCATAGGATTAGTTAAATAAAAGAAAAGAACGAACCATTAATTTGGTTGGCAAGTTAAACTAATTTGCATAATTAGTAGTGGTGATTGATTCATGTTCCTAACCTTTTGTTAGCTACTGTCATGCTTCGTGGTCATTTTATTGTCTATTCTCTTTTGTTTTCTACCTTGCAATTTCATTTAGTTAATCCATTTTGATTGTCCTTTGATTTTTGAACCCTTTGAATTAATAAGTTTATTATTTTCTTGTTATTAAATTGTATAGTATCAATTCCCTGTGGGTTCGACCCTTGCTTTTGCATACTATTACTATAGTGATTCGTGTACTTGCGAGGACTAATTAAAATTGTCCATTAGGAGGAATAGGTGTTTTCTTCTTTGATGCCTTCTTGGAAGGTTTCTTGGATGGCTCGGCCTGAGCTTGGGTAGGAGCTTTCTTTGAGAACTTCTTAGAAGTCTTCGATGCAGCTTTCTTTGTCATCACCTCAGGTGTCTGTGAAGTGGAAGTTCCTTTCGCAGCTGGAGCAGATGGTGCTCCTTTAGCTACCGGAGCCTTCGGCTTCTTCTTTGGAGGGGTAGAGACTTGAACACCCATTGCGCTAGCCTTTCTCTTGTCATATCCTGGTGGTTTGGACTTCATATGGAAATGAGTTCGGTGTATGATCGAGCCCTCACGGAGAGTGACTCCCTTTGACTTTAATAGTTCTCCAATCACGAACCCAAATCCAAGAACCTTATTGAACCAACCAGTTTCCTCATTAATGCCACTCCTCACAATGTCCTTGAGGAAACCAAATACTAGCCTTGAGCAGTTTAAGGATAGTTGTTCAGCAGTCCACTTAGCATCCTTAGCTTCCTGTCTAAAATATCATATGTCCTAGATGTCTTGCCTTCCACTATCTTTAAGAGTATATCCATTGAGAACTCAAAGTCCATCTTCGACATCTTCTTTTTAATGGGAAAAGGTATTGAAGATGGTTTCTCTGGTGACGTAATGGCTTGCCAAAATTCATCCTTGACATAGGGATGACCAGAACAATTTGGGTGGTAACTATCATCACGTTCAGGAAAATCAAACACAACTCGAATGTCACCGTGAACAATTGACATCTACTCCATTCACTCGAGACCTAATCTCGTCAAGTTCTACCTTGTTTTCATCTTTGGGAATCACAGCATTAAGATAAAACTGAGCAGCGCCGAATAAGTGTTCAAACTTGTGACCAAAAGTCACAAAGTTATGCAATCATCCATCCTTGAGGCATTGTATTATTTTATTCCCAAAATCCATGTCCAGAACGTACTTATTGAAGCCATGAACATCAAAGATCGAACCTACATTAACCTTCTTCTTGAAGAACTTGATGATGACTTCATCCTCATAGAGTTTTTCAATGACTGGAGGAATGTCGACTGGTACTTCTTCAGGTAGCTTAGAACCACTAGCAGATGAACTTGGTGAGGTCGCCATTGATGGATTTTTGAAAGCTAGGAGAGTAAGAAACGAGTTGGGTAGAGAGAAATTTAAAATGAATTGGAAGGGTTTTCTGAGAGTATGAGGGTAAAAGGTAAGAAATTGGTTTTTATATGGTGAATTCGGGTCGGGTAAATATGATCGAATTTGGGTCAAATTAATGGTATTAGGGCAAAATGCATTAATGCCCTTTACGAATTCTAAAGCGCTTAAGCAATAATGGGGGTAGATTTGTGCTATGAATATGATTTGGTGAGAGAAAGATATACCCAAGGGATGATAGATGCATTTAATGAGGAGAGGTAAAAGCACTCGAGTACTGATGATACATTAAATGCATGTCCCTTCACCTTTGACATTTGACAGTCTATAGAGTAGTGGAGCGTCTGTCTCGCTTCACGTATTCATCCCACCGTTTCCCTGCATTACACGTGTTTCCATGATCTAGATTTCCCACACGTTGATGAAATCAAACGGTTGAGACAAATAACTGCTTTATGATTCGTCCTCTACTAATTTTGTAACCCTTCGACCTTTTTTCACTTTCTCAATACTTCGTCCTTAACAAGTTTGACCACCAATACCTCGTCCTTTCTTTTCATAATAAAATCTTATCTTCTACGTATTATCACGTTGACTTTTAAGATCAATATATGAACACTTCGGCCTTAGGATTCTGCTAGAACCAAAAATCATTATCCATTTGGCCTTAGTCTTGCTTTTTTAAGAGTTTTCCCATAGTCATCAACTCGTTCTCTTGACTCGGTCTATTCGAAGGATCTTCTTATCCTGTCGAACAAAGGCAAATTGACTAAGTCTTTTTAGTGCAATTTTTAATGAGTCGTTTTAAGAGATTTGAGAGACATAAGACATGAATCATTAAAACTCCATTTTTATTCAATAACGAGCAAGTAAAGGACCGCATTCAACATCACATAGAGAATCTTCATTTCTTCCCTTTGCCCTTTTCCTTGCCCTTAACCTTCTTAGTATTGGTTGTCAACTGTAGGCTTGGCCCAACACTATCTGGGGTACTGAGAGGGGAAACTTCTCTTGCGCTTAGTGCAAGATCCTCATGAAATAAAACCACTCTCGGGTGTCGCTATCAGTAGCACGACTTGAGAGAGCCCAATGACAGTAACATGGTTCCTCCAGTTGGTATATGGGTTCGTTTTCATTAATAGAAGATAGGTGAACCCCCTCTTCTTCTTCAGGGTGGTCGATTAGGTACTAACGATAATCCTCATCAAAATCATCCATATTGGGAGCTCTTCGTCCATATCCTGCATGAGGATACCAAGTTACATTTTCTCCCACCTGTCGGGATAGAAGTTACAATCCTTCCATCCACCTGGTCAACAAAGAATCTACGAAAATCCTCAGTTCCTACTGGACTGCATGAAATCGGTTTGATGTATTGAGGTGGTGGCATCGGCGCTTGAGGTGGAAGAAATATAGCCTCGTCCTCCAAAGAGATGTCTAGAAGACAAACAAAAGTATCTCCAGGGAAGGGATCACTTCGGGTAGCCCGAAAAATGCGTCTCAACTGCTTTGCCTCATTCTCCATGATCCTTCTTGAGAACCTTCTCCTAAATTGTTTTGTTGTCTCCTTTCCTTTGCCTTTGTCCATACCTGCACATATAGGGAAAAGAGAAAGGAGAGTTAGATTGGTGCTTCTTCTCTTCCACGAATAGCTCCATTTATAGGCCGATTTGAATATCACAAGCATTGAAAAATATCTCTTCGAATGACCATTCAATGCATTGTTGAACTAATGAGTCCAAAAATGCCTTGAACTTATCACCTCTTTTATTGCTCATGTGACTTCGGTTTCACCTCAATGCTGACATTCGTATCATGAACAGATAAGAACAGGTCTTAATTTATTTCTATCAATCCCAATTCATGTCGAAGTGTAGAAAACCTTAGTTCACTGAGTGGTTTTGTGAGAATATCTACGAGCTGATCATCCGTGTTAACATATTCAAGTAAGATATCATTTTTTTCAACATGATCTCGGATGAAGTGATATTTAATATCAATATGCTTCGTCCTTAAGTGAAGCACAGGATTGTGTGTTATGGAAATAGTACTCATGTTATCACACTTAATGCTTACTTCTCGTGCTATGACACCATAATCCTTAAGTTGTTGAATCATTCATAGAATTTGTGCACAACAACTTCCTGTTGCTATGTATGTATTCGACCTCCGTAGTACTCGTGGCTATAGAATTCTGCTTCTTGTTGAACCACGAAACGAGCCTTCCCCCTAATAACTGGCACGTTCTAGAGGTGTTCTTTCTATAAAGTTTTCATTCGGCAAAATTTGCGTTCGAGTAACCGACTATATCGAATTATCCACCCCTCGGATACCAAAGTCCAACACTTTGCATTCCCTTGAGGTATCTTAGGATCTTCTTTACTGCACTTAGATGACTTTTCTTGGGACTAGCTTGAAAACGAGCACATACTCCTACTACAAGAGATATGTCTGGATGGCTCGCTGTCAAGTACAGTAACGAACTAATAATACCGCTGTATTTGGTTTGATCAACTTCTTTCCCTTCGTTGTCGATATCAATCCGCAACGAGGTGTTCATTGGAATCTTTAGCGAGGACTTCCCATCGACTCCAAACTTCTTGATGAGATCCTTAGTATATTTTGTCTGATTGATAAAGATTCCTTCCGAACCTTGTTTGACTTGTAGTCCAAGAAAATAATTGAGATCTCCCGCCATGCTCATTTCAAATTTGCTTTACATGAGTTTAAAGAATTTTTCACATAAAGATGGATCGGTGCTTCCAAAGATAATATCATCTATGTAGATTTATACTAATAGAATGGGTTCACCATCTTTGATTCGAAAGAGAGCCTTATCCCCTTGTCTCTTCGTGAATCGACAATTTAAAAAGAAACACGAAAGAGTATCATACCAAGCACTCGACGCTTGATTCAATCCATACAAGGCCTTTCTTAGCTTGTAGACTTTGTTCATGCCCAATTCCATTTGAAAACCAAAAGGTTGCTCAACATACACTTCCACTTCCAAGAGTACATTGAGAAAGGCACTCTTAACATCCATTTGGAAGACTTTGAAGTCTTTGTATGCAGCATAAGCAAGAAAAATCCGAATAGCTTCTAGTTTTGCTACAGGTGCGAAGGTTTCATCAAAATTGATACCTTCATCTTGATAGTACCCTTTGGCAACAAGTCGAGTCTTGTTCTTAACAATGACTCCTTGTTCATCTATTTTGTTCCTAAAGACCCATTTTGTCTCAATGGTGTTTTGGTGAGTAGGTTTTGGAACTGGCTTCCACACTTCGTTCCTTTCAAACTGATGGAGCTCTTCTTGCATAGCTATAACCAAAATTGGATCACTTAAAGCTTTTTCGATAGTCTTTGGCTTGATCTGTGAGAGAAAGCATGCCATGATCCATTCCCGGATTGATGCGCGAGTCCTTACACCATGACTTGTTCTTGAGGATGGTTCCTTAACCACCTTAGATATGATTGAAAATTCGTTCGCGGTGCTTCTTCATCAACTGCATGAATATTCGGTGTAGGCGCATCTTTGAACATCTCAAGCCTTACTGGCTCGTTTGACTCAACTAACGACTCGGGTAAGTGAACTTGACTTGGAAGACGAATAGAGAATTCTTCCAGTTTGGGTTCGATGTCGCGACACCCTTCGGCTTCATTTTCAGTTTGTCCAGTCCCTAGGCCTTTGCATGACTCTGGTTGATTTTGAATGCACATATGATCCATTCCTTCGGATATATTCTCAACTTCTCGGCTTGTTGATGATTTATCGAACACGATATAAATGGATTTCTCTACCACCATGATTTGTTTATTGAGAACACGAAAGGCTTTACTTACGCACTACAAAAAAATTTGAAAATAGCAACGGAAAGTTCCATCACTAAAATGGGAAAAATTCGTCGCTAAGTGAATAGCGACGGATTTAGTCCGTCGCTAAAAGTGGTGTCGCTATTTCCTTGCGACTAAATTCCGTCGCTAAATTTAGTGACGAATTTTTCCGTCACTAAACTAAAAAAGTTTGTCGCTATTTTGCTCTCCGTGAACCGCGATGATCTAAATAACAAATTTTGCAAGAGAATAGTGACGGAATATTCCATCACTAAGTTTAGCGACAGAATTTTCCATCGCTAAGTTGTCACTAGTTTGTTTCTATTATTTGCAATGAATGCTATTTAGCTAGAACTTAGAGATGGAAATATTTATCGCTAAATTTAGTGATGGATATTTCCGTAACTATTTCGTTGTCATTCTTTTTTGTTAGAAGGTGTTCATAGCTAAATTGTTAGATAATATGTCCACTAATTATTATCACATATATGTATTAAACCTATAATATAGTATTTCAATACTATAAATGAAAAATATATTATATTAAAACATTCAAACTCAGTAACAATAACAAAAACGTAGCATTGTAATGTGTTACACCGTTAGAAATGATATCAAATATATTACTCCGTAATACACAATCTAATCGTCACATCAAAGTAAACAAAAATGAATTGACCTGACTTCTAATTGAATCAAATAACTAGAACACCTAAAAGGCTAAGACCACCGACTATTAAGCAATTCTAATCTAACTAAAACATCTTTTAAATAATTAATAAAAGTATAGCTGCCTTCTTGCATCATATCCATGTCCCCAGCCCGCATAAGATGATATTTCTATCCCTTCTTCCGTGGATGTGTTTGATAAAATAGAACATAAGCTATTCGCAGGAAAAAAAGAACAAAAACAACCTATAAATTCAATTGAGAAACAAAATATTCATACAGAAAGTTGTGTCAATTGTCAACATGTGTTCAAACAAATGATTCCAAGGTATTCATAGAAGAAACAATAACTGAAAAGGCCCCCCTGCTCCAATAATAATGGTAATTTGTGAAACTAGAAAAACTAAATAACCTCACTTAAGACATCTGATGAAACTTGAAAAGATAAATTTCAATACTGAGATAATGAATTCTTTCTTTCTTTCTGGTCAGCACTTCTAGTTAGCAACATTCTTCTATAGTTTTACTTTAGGTTTTCTTAAATTCATAATTTTTGTGTCTTTGCCTTCTTTTTAAGCATCCAAGCATAAACTCCAGTACTATTACGTCAACCTAATATGAATCTATACCTCACATTTGCTCCCTGTGATCTACCAATCTTGTGACGATAAGACGCGTACCGTTGCAAAGACCAAGAGAGTGGTCTATGTTCCGCAATAACATAATAAGTGCACCAACCTTTAATGTCAATGAATGGTTAGGGAGTCTTCTAAAGAATCTCAAACTATTTAGGAATTCATGAGTGTATACTTCTGATAGATTTTCATCGTCTAATTTTGCCTTACACAAAAAGTCACAGCTTAAATATGTTCGAACTTCTATAGTGTTCATGTCGCACATGTACTGATTAATTTGATCAACGACATCTAAAGTCAGAGAGAAGATCAGTCAACCTTCTAGGTGTGACTCATCAAGCATGCCATATCTTGCGCTTGAGAAGGTGTTTTCCACTACAGTTGCTATGTGATTGAATTCACACTTCAACAAAAACTTTGCTGGAATATCGATCTTAGAAAAACCGTTGTATACAACCCCTGAAATTCTATCTCCAATGTTTGCAATCCATTTTGAAAACCAATCAACTATCTATCTATCTTCCTCTGAAGCTAAGCTCCGTAGTCTCAAGTTCTGTTAGGAATAAAATGTAATAGTTTTGATGAACCAAATTGTAATTTTTATTAGTCCCCTTATTTTATTTTTGAGTCTAGTGTACAATCTCCATAGTCAAAGTCATATGAATTTAAGGAGAATTAGGCTTAATCAGCATATTGTTATTTATTAATTATATGTTGTGAAAATCAATAAAAGATAAAATGGAAGAATGGCTAAAGAATGCACAACATAAAGCAAAGGTTTTTGGTTCGAAACCCAGTGAGGCTAGTTCAAATTTATTTATTCAAGAAGGAGAGAATGCTACTAAGGCCATTCAGAGAATAAAGAATATCTGAGAAGAATATTAACCAATGAGTTAATATGGACCAATGAGTTAATATGGAGTGATGGTCAGAATACTTAGCATGAACTGTGAAGAATTTATTTTAAGCTCATCAGGATGATACTCTGTGGAAAATTGAAATCATGGAGATAAAATTCCTAATTAGAAATTTAATTTTTGGTAACAAAAATTCAATCCAAAATTAAATGTTTGGAAGGAAATTGGAGCCAAAATTAAATTTAATTTTTGGATAATAATTCAAAAATCCAAAATTAATTTTTGGAGGCAAATTTCGAATTAAGCAAGTGAAGGACCAACTTGGAGGTGTCGGTGAATTTTTCGGTGATATAATTTATGCTCAAGCAAGAGCCACCGGAGAAAATATTTTGGAGAGATCAACTTAACATTTCAGAAGAAGAAATTGCAAAGTCCAGTGTTCACACTTGAAAAGTCAAAATTGGAGGCCATCATGATAAGGAAACCCAATTCAAGATCTGAGAATGCAATTGGAAGAATGGGCTTCTTACAAGAGGAGTAATGACATAGGCCAATTTTCAAATTCATCTGACAAAGGCCATGGAGAGGTTCAGAACAAGTTGGCAAATTATTTCAAGATTCAAAATAGACAATCAAGATTGGAAGATCTACAACGGGTGGATAGCTTCTTCAAGCTATAAATACCCATGCTGTTGGTCCCAAGGGGATGGGGTACAAGTCTAGAGGGGGGGTGAATAGACTTGTATAAGATTTTGCAAATCTTTTCGACCTCTCGTGTGTATTGAACTTAGGATGTTTAGGTTCGATACCTCACGAGGTGAAGACAAAGTTTTATGCGCAGCGGAAATGTTATCCCCTTTTAGTTAGCACGAGTTT
>NC_044916.1:22046548-22047455 GCF_003576645.1 Ipomoea triloba | reverse complement strand
GTTGTTGATAGTCACAGTTGAATGTAACAATCTCCAATCTGACCACAAGCTATCGTTGAATCAGCCTTGATGTAGAGCAGCTTTGGTCACCTTCTGGATGTATAACAGTTTAGCTTTGTAACTCTCTTCGAACACTAAGATGTGTTCTCTCGCTGTATTGAATATCAGGATGATATCCCAAGTTAAGCACTTTGCACTAGAACGTTTTATCAGACACCTCTTGTTAACCTTTTTAACCTCTTTTTCTTACTTCCTTTTTTTTGTGTCTTTACGTCCTTATATATGAGAGTAGAGGAATAATTCCGTTGGAGGGAAAATTATTCCGTTTGAAATTTGTCTCCCATGCTGATCATGGGTCTTGCATATTTTCAGCATATTTCATGGAGTGGTGATCTTGTAACTTGAACCTCTTTGTCTTGTAGTGAATGTTCCATAGTTCACTTTTCTTGAGTCCATGCTCCACTTTCGTCTTTTGGTAAAAGTTACTCTTTTTATATTCCCATTATTCCTTGTTTGTAGGGAATCAGACCACTTCAGCATTGGTGCACCTTTTGACCGTTTGTGGTGGAAATCTGACGTGTCATCCATTTCCGCCCATTTTGAAAGAACGTTTTTTATCAGACACCTCTTGTTAACCTCTTGACCTTTTCACAACCCTTTTTTCTTCTGTGTCTTTACGTCCTTATATATGAGAGTAGAAAATAGTTCCGTTGGAGGGAAAACTATTCCGTTTGAAATTGGTCTCCCACGCGAACATGGGTCTTTGCACAATTTCAGCATTTTTCATGGAGTAGTGTCTTGTAACTTGAGCCTTTTGTTTTGTAGTGAATATCCATATTCCACTTTCTTGAGTTCATGCTTCACTTGCTTCTTTTGGATAAAGTTACTTTTTTATGTTCCCATCATT
>NC_044916.1:22034812-22046523 GCF_003576645.1 Ipomoea triloba | reverse complement strand
CCTTGTTTGGGGAATCTGACCAATTCAGGATTGGTGCACTTCTTGACCGTTTGTGGTGGAGGTCTGACGTGTCATCCACTTCCGTCCATTTTGAAACCTCCCGCTCAGCACCTCTTCAATATTTTATCTCCATGATATTCTTCTTCTCCAAACTTAGAGTATTTGTCTGCACATGTTGACTAACATTCAGCCTCTTGGAGAAGTGCCGGTTTATCGAGACCATAAAAGATGTCTCGACCACTTGATGTTTCAATCCCATGTATCGAGAGGTCTATCTCTCGAATATTCTTTACGTCTCGAACTCGATAGGTATATCGAGAGGTCCTTACCTCTCGAACTTGGCTTGTGTCTCGAGACTTAGTTGATGTCTCGTAGACCCTTATTCCTCCAGAGTTGTCTCGTGCCTGCTTCTGATCTATCTGTTTGCTTACAACACGAAAACTTCTAAGTTGTTCAAACAAGTTTACCTTAAGCTTAAATATTTCCCGAGTTGAGCTCAAATTACCCGGTTGTATTTTCGCTCTTAGTTTACTTATCGAACTTACATTGTTTTGCCTATGTATCGAGACTTGGGGATTCTTACTTAACAGTTGGTATCATCAAAACCTATTACATGATGTTCCTAACAATTTCCCCCTTTTTGATGATGCCAACACTTATACTTACTTTAATGGCTGATTTGAAAAAGAAAAAGCATTGATTTTATTTTCAGCGCATATGGTAAGTTTGACAACTGATCTACTAAAGCAAGAATAACCAAACTCACGCAACACCCCAACAAAAGATATATATATTATCATAACAGGAGTGTTTTACAGGGCTTTAGCAGAAAAGAGAGAAGATAAAGAACAACATCAAATTCGAATGCATGTAGACATCGAGAGCTTACTGCTTATTCGCTTTCCTCTTCTCGTTTATGGCTGCTCGTGTCTTGTGGAGGTCTTCAAAGTTCACCTGCTCTAGATATTCGTTTGATATATCCAGGTGAAGGTAATTGACAAAGGCTTCACCTATGAAGTTGCCTTCAATCACCCCATCTCTCCACCATTCGATGCATTCCGGAAGAGTGAGACCGCTATGAAGAGCTAAGTCAGTTTTGGTAAGAAGACTTACTATGATTCCATGAAGATATTCGTTTGAGTCTTCTTTGGTCCCTGCCTTGTAGCTCTGTAGGAGTAGCTTGTCTCTCTTCTCTTTGGCTGTTTGTTGTTCTTGTTTCTTTCTTCTGATTTCCTTGTCTTCTTCTCTTCTTTCTCCTATTTCCAGTGAACGCTGGATCCTTAACATATCTGCTCTTTCAGCTTCCTCCATTTGTTTTCTTGTTGACTTTGGAACTTTTGGAGGAGGAGGAGGTCCAGCTGGTTCACTTGCCGCCCTCTTCTTGCTGGTTGAAGTCCCTCCCTGAGTCTTCTTTTCCCCCTTGTTGGCATCATAGCGGAGGGAAAGTAAGGAGGACAAACCGTCGAAGAGTGCATGGATTTGGGCAGGCATTTGGTGCGACAGGTCAGTGAGTATGGTTTGCATCACATCCTGTCGAAGTTCACTTGAGCGTTGGTGGGCTTGAAGTTCTGCTCGTAACTCGGCGAATTCAGTTCTCATCCTTTCAGTCTCTGCTCGAGCTACCGCAGCCTCATCCGCAGCCCTTTGTGCTGCATTCTCAGCCCACACTGCTTGTTCGAGAAGTTCTTCGTGATTGGCTTGGGAGTCACCGGAGCCAGTCACAGGTATTGCAGCGTTTCGAACAACAGCAAGTACATGCTCAAGTTGAGCCATCCTCTGAGATTGATCAGCCATGAATTGACGCACCTCGCCAATGAAAGCTCGTTCGGCCTGTTGATCAAAGTCAGAAGAAGAAGGAGAAGAAGATTGAGTGGTACCTCTAGTCGGAGGGGACTTGGGTGCTTCCAGATTTCCACCCATGACTTGCATTCGTGATTCCACCTCTCGACTGACTTCCTGAGGTTCAGCAGGGACACTGGGATCAGAGCTCGAAGGTAGCTCCATATCAGGTGCTTCCCGGTTTCCACCTGAGGGATGGATCACTTCTTGCTCTTCACCTCTCGAACCTGGAGCCTCAGCTTCAGCTGCTGGTAAGGTAGGATTGGCCAAGGTGGGAGTCTCTGCATCAGATGCTTCCCGGTTTCCATCTGATTGAGGTTCCCCCTCAACACTACCTCTCGAACCAGTACTGGGAACGTGATCATCTACTGGAGGAGTTGATTCATCGGCAGGTGCTTCCCGGTTTCCACCTTCTTGAACCTCAACTCTCGAACCAGCAGGGTTCTCCTCATTCTGCTCTTGTTGCTCACTTGTTTGCACTTCAGTATGCTCTGGTGAGTCTGGAATATCTATTATTTCAGGAGCAATTGGTGCACTCCACCTTTCCCTATTAACCATATCGATGGGAAAGCCTGGGAGTTGGAGCAACAGAATTTCACCCTCTCGAACTGTCTGAGCTTCATCTGTTGCATTCGAGGGTGTGGACTCAGGTGGTGGCAGTAGTAATACAGAGTTAGGTGCCACCTCTTGTGCCTCAGAGGTCTCGGATTCACCTCTCGAAGCTACCTGGTCTTCTAGAGCAGATTCACTCACTTGGGACAAGGGGATTGCTGCAGTTGGAGTAGGAGTGTCAGCATCATTTCGGGCAACCCCAGAGGTCTCTCCTGGACCTCTCGTGTGTTCTACACTTTGTCCCAAGGATAGTGCTGTGGCAAGCCTGATATCCTCTCGAAATTGAGCATCTAGTTCAGGATCTTCTTCAGGCTCGGCTTCATCTTCTTGTGCATCAACAGCTATGCCCTTTCCTTTGTCAGATCGACCAAGATTACTCCTGATTACTTGCATCTCATGGGCACGGTTTTGAAGCTCGTCGGCTGGGATTTCAGTGAGATCTAACCAGTTTAGTGCAAATCGTTCCTCAGCCTCCATCTCTGCTGCTCTTGAGATCAATTGATCAAAGGGACCTGTTCTCCAGTTGATCCAACGAAGTACTCTGGAGAAGTCGTCCAAACTCGATACATTCTCAACACTTTGATTCAGTCGAGATGTGATTTCAGCATTCAGCTCATCAGAGTCAGCAGGTAGGATTTCTGTTGCTGATGCACACTCCACAGCTTGTTCAGTTATCTCTCGAACAACCGAGAGATCATGTGTCAACCCGTCATTCAGAAAAGCTTGCACTGGGTTCCTGACCACAGTGCCCTGACCATCAGCAGCCACCACACAGTCTAGATCTTCAGCTGCTGGAATATCTACCTCTCGAACCACCTGTCGTGGTTCCTCAACAATACCCTGTACTGGATCACTGATCCCAGTACCTTCAACTTCTCGAGCCTCCTCTTGAGGCAAACCAACAGATTCATCACCGTCCTCAGTATCATCAACAGCAAGTATATCAACATTTAAAGTTCCTGACAGGGACTTGGTAGGGGGCACTCTCTCAACCTCAGTGGCCAGTGTAGCCTGAGGTTCCCCCTGGGCTTGTGCCCTGTCCTCAAATGGTACTTGTATAACGGACGGTGTCACCTCTCGAACCTGGGTGACAGCAGCAGTCTTGGTCCTCTTGGCCTTCCTTTTCAATTCAACCCTCTTGACTAGGGTGTCCAAAAGCTCGTCATCAGAGCGCTTCTCCTTAGCTGGGGCTTTCCTTTTGCCCCTTCCCTTAGGCTTTGAGGGTGAAGATGCATCCTTAGCACCTTTTGCCTTAGCTTGAGGTTTCGTTCTACCCATATAGGTATTCCGATGAACCTCTCGCCCTTCCCTCAGTTCGAAGCCCTTCAGCCTCAATAGAAATTGAACAACAAAGCCAAAACCAACCTTTTTGCAGATTGTCAGGTCGGAGTTGGAAACTGAGCTCTGCACTTGGTGTTTGAGGCAGTCGAAGATGATGTGAGCCCAGTCCAACTTGTTGTTGTTCCAGATGGCGTGGAGGATTTTCAGAGTGTCCAGATTGACTTCGTCTGTTCCGGACACCTTGCCGAGGATGAATTTTATGATGAGCTCGGCGGCTAGGGCAAACCTCTCCTTCAAATGAAATCTGCGGAGGGCAGAGGATGCTCTGGGTGGTGTAGTCTCCAATCGGATTTTGTCCCAAAACTCCTGCTTATCCATGTTGTAGTCCGATAGGTGCTTGACTGCCTCCTCCGACGTAGCAAAGTCGAATGCTGCTCGTAGATCACCCACAGAGATTGTTATGTCTATTTCGTTGAAGCGGCTTTCAATCTTGCCCTTCGTGACCTTGGCATGAGCGAACCATTCTGTGTAGTCGAGGTCATGAATGGTTCGGTAGTCATGCGTCATGTACCGCATTAGTCCTGCCTTCTCAAATTTCTTCAGGACTCTCTCCGCCATTGTTGGATTTGGCGAGTGGGTGATGAAGCCATCTTTGTCAAGGATGCTTCCCGCCTTGACTTGTTTAATCTGAGAGCGTATGTGGTCTAGCTCTCTCTGGTATGCACTGGAGGATGAAGATGAAGATGAAGAAGATGATGATTCAGACGCCATTGAAGAAAGTTTGTGTGTTTTGGAGGGAATGTGTACAGCGTCTAAGGATTTGGGGATTTTGGGTATATGGTTTTGAGTTTGAATCCGGGTAAAGAAGAAGGATTTTGCTTTTATATTAGGCGGATTCGGGTTGGATATATGGGTAGGGTTGAGAGTTTGACCCGTGGAAGGATCCCGGTTGATTTAAAAGATGTGAGAAGTCAGAAATACCCCTGATAACGGTCAGCTTATAAGGTATTTTGGTAAGGGTATTTCGGTAAAGTATAGAACGGTTTAAGCTTTGAGACAGTGGAGTATTGATATTTTAAAAATAAGCATGCTCCCACTAATCAAGATAATGCCCTTAAGTGCGAAAAACCGTCAGTAACCGATGACCACGTGGCTAGCATTTATGTCCAAAGATAGCCGTTCCACCTCATATATCCGTTGAGCTTATCAAATTCACCTTTCGAAGGTGAATGATCTTCCTCATGAGTTTAAGGATCTTCCCCCTGAGTGATTGATCCCTAAACCTCCTTATTCTTCCGTCTTGATCTGGTTAAGGATCTTCCCCCTGAGTGATTGATCCCTAACCCTCCTTATTCCTCCATCTTGATCTGGTTAGGGATCTTCCCTTTGATCCCTAACCCTCCTTATTCCTCCTTTCAGAGATATCAGTTTGTTATCTTTCGAAGTGACCTCTCGAACTACCCTTCTTCGAGACATAATGTATGTAGACAAACTGATCGGGTGACCTCTCGAACTACCTTTCGAACACAGATTGCGAGAGAAACAAGTTTGATTCATTTAAAAGATATCACTTGGAACATATCCTTAAGTTCATTTAGTGATTTCCAGATACATTACATATGAATCAATATCCTATTAAATTCCCTAGAAACTTTTGTTTGGCCTTGGTCAGCCTAATAGGAATCTATCGTTAAGGCAGGAACTAGCCATCTAAAGTCCTATTTGTCTAATAACAGAACTGGGGGTGGCTATTCCCTTTTCTTGTTCTTCTCTCCGGAGCTGCTTACTATAGTTGGGAGTGACCATCTTCATCGCTAATCCTCTTAATGTCTTTGGATTAGTTATGATCACCCCTTTGACTGCTGCTGACCTCAGAAAGTCCCATCTGGTCTTCCTCTCCATTTCCCTTGGTTCTCCATTTGGTTGAGGAAGGCCCTTTTCCAGAATGTGCAGCAGTAGGAGTCCCTCTTGTGCAAGACTCTCCTCCCGATTCCAGTATCCCATCGTTGTGGATCTCCTCGTATTTGGGGATCCATTCACCTTGGATGGGAATAGGATTCTTGCTTGGATTATCAGGAAGCTCCGTAATCTGTTCACCCTTCGTTGATTCTGGATAGTTTTCTCCTTGAAAATCTTTGGACTTGACTGCCGGTTTCTTTCCTCTATAAAAGAATGGAACATCATCTTTTCCTTTCTTTTTCTCCATGGGAAGTTGATGGTATGAACTTCTGAAAGAAACCCTCTTATTTATAGCCCAATAAGGTTACCACTGTTGAGTCACGGGATGCAATATGAATGACCATTCAATGCTTGTGTAACTCCAAAGCTGCCATAAAGTTGATGAAACCGCCCCTCACATGCGAAACAGTTCATGGCACTAAATACAAGAAGATAAGATTTGACCATTCAACCCAACTCTATCATTCCCAATTCTAACCTTAGTTGAGAGAATCTATTTTCACATAACGCTTTTGTGAAAATATCTGCTAGTTGCTCCTCCGTTGCAACATATTCCAAAGTGATGTCCTTTTTCTCAACGTGGTCTCGGATGAAGTGATACTTAATATCAATATGCTTTGTTCTGGAGTGTAACACTGGGTTGTGGGTGATGGCAATAGCACTTGTATTGTCACACATAATTTTAACCTCCTTACACTCAACACCATAATCCATTAGCTGTTGCTTCATCCATAAGATCTGAGCACAACAACTTCCAGCTGCTACATATTCTGCCTCAGCAGTGCTTGTAGCTATCGAATGTTGTTTCTTGCTAAACCATGAGACAAGTCTTCCACCTAGAAACTGACATGTCCCTGATGTGCTCTTTCGATCTATCTTACAACCGGCAAAGTCCGCATCTGAATAACCCATAAGTTCGAAAGATCCACCTTTCGAATACCAGAGCCCAACACTCTGCGTACCCTTTAGATATCTAAGAATCTTTTTGGATGCATTTAGGTGACTTTCCTTAGGACTTGCCTGAAATCTAGCACATACACCTACTGCAAAGGATATGTCTGGTCTACTTGCAGTTAAATAAAGAAGAGATCCGATGATACCTCGATAAGTGGTTTGATCGACCTCTCGACCTTCGCTGTCGACATCGATACGTAGAGAGGTTCCCATAGGTACTTTGACTGAGGATTTCCCTTCTATGTTGTATTTCCTGAGCAGATCCTTGGTGTATTTCTCCTGGTTGATGAAGATACCTTCCTTAAGCTGTCTCACTTGTAGTCCAAGGAAGTAGTTGAGCTCTCCCATCATGCTCATCTCGAACTTTCCTTTCATCAAACTGGAGAACTTCTCGCACAAGTCTGGATTGGTGCTACCAAAAATGATATCGTCCACATAGATTTGCACCAATAAGATGTGATCCCCATCCTTAATCCTAAACAATGTTTTGTCCACTAGGCCTTTGGTGAACCCACACTGAAGTAGAAAAGAGGATAAGGTATCGTACCAAGCTCTTGGAGCTTGTTTTAAGCCGTAGAGTGCCTTCTTCAACTTGTATACTTTGTCAGCTCCTACGTCCTTCAAGAAACCCGGAGGTTGTTCAACGTACACCTCTTCTTCGAGAAGTCCGTTCAGAAAAGCGCTCTTGACATCCATTTGATATACCTTAAAGTCTTTGAAGGCGGCATATGCGAGAAAGATGCGTATGGCTTCGAGACGTGCCACTGGAGCGAAGGTTTCATCAAAATCTATTCCTTCCTCCTGGCAATAACCTTTGGCAACAAGTCTGGCCTTGTTCCTAACAATAACTCCATCCTCATTCATCTTGTTTCTGAAAACCCACTTTGTACCAATGACATTCTGATGATGAGGTCTCGGAACTAGTTCCCAAACATCGTTCCGCTCAAACTGATGAAGTTCCTCTTGCATGGCTTGCACCCAATCTGGATCACATAGAGCCTCATCGATCATCTTAGGCTCTATTTGAGATAGAAAACAAGCAAACATGCTTTCTCTGTATGCTGATCTGGTTCGAACTCTGTCACGTACATCTCCAATCACTTGATCAGCAGGGTGACTTCTCAGCCATCTTAGGTCGGGTTGTGGCTCCTCAGTTGATACTTCCATTGAAGGTTGAGATGTGGGTTGAACATCTATGATCTGGTTTTGATCAACTGAGTCAGGCGCTTTCTTCTTGGTAGACTCTTCATCATCTGATTCTGACTGGAGTTCTGCTACGTCTCGAACTATCGACTGCTTGTCTTCGAGAGGTAAGTTTGATCTCTCGATAGACTCTGGCTGATCTTCCTCAGCAGCTTCCGTTGTCTTTGATGGTTGATCTGTTGATGCTCTTTCATCAAAGGTAACATGTATGGACTCTTCAACCACCAAACTCCGCTTGTTGAAGACTCTGAGTGCTTTGCTTGTCGATGAGTATCCCAGAAATACTCCATCATCTGCCTTTTCTTCAAAAGTTCTTCGTTGAGTCTTCCCATTGTTGTGAATATAGCATTTGCACCCGAATGAGTGGAAGTGGCTTACATTCGGTTTTCTTCCATTCCACAACTCATATGGAGTCTTTCCAACTCCTTTTACTATCAAGGACCGATTTTGGGTGTAGCACGCTGTGTTGATTGCTTCTGCCCAAAATCCTTGTGATATGTTGGCTTGCGAGAGCATGGTCCTTGCGGCTTCTTTGAGAGTTCTGTTCCTTCTTTCAGCAACCCCGTTTTGTTGAGGTGTTCGAGCAGCTGATAGTTGATGATGAATTCCGTTCTCGTTGCAGTAGCTCTCGATTACTTGATTAACGAACTCTCCACCTTGATCTGACCGGATCTTTAGTATCGAGACTTCCTTTTCAACTTGAACTTGTTTCAAGAGATTTGGTAGGGCAATTTTTGTCTCGCTTTTCTTGGTTAAGAACACGGTCCAAGTGAATCTTGTGTAGTCATCCACTACCACAAGAGTGTACTTCTTTCCCTTTATGCTGGGTGGATCCACTGGGCCAAATAAGTCCATGTGAAGAAGACTTAATGGTCTAGTGGATGATGTATCGGCTTTGCTCTTGAAAGAGGATTTGATCTGTTTGCAACGTTGACATGCCTCACAGATTTTATCCTTTCGAAACGTCACTTTGGGCAGTCCTTCCACTAGGTTCCTCTTAGCAAGCTTGTTGATAGTTTTAAAGTTCAGATGACTAAGCTTACTATGCCAATCCCAGCATAAGTCTTCCTTGCTCCTTGCTAGCATACATAGGGATGGTTTTGCAGACCTCCAATCCACTATGTACATGTTTCCTTTCCTTGCTGCTTCCAAGACGACTTCGAGAGATTCCTCGTTCATAATCTGACATTTGCTTTTGGTGAAGACAACTTTGTGGCCCTTGTCACAGAACTGGCTTGTACTAAGGAGATTGAACTTGAGCCCCTCAACGTAGGACACTCCTTTAATAACCAGCTCATTCTTTTGGATTTCACCAACAGCTCTTGTGCGCCCCTTCTTCTCGTTGTCGCCAAATGTCACCAAGGGACCTTCGATAGGTTGGATGTTCTCAAGCAGTGTTAGATTTCCAGTCATATGTCTCGAACATCCACTGTCAATGAACCACACGTCCCTGGTGTCCTGCAAGGAAATCAAGCAAGTTTAGGTACCCAAACTTTGGGTCCTGGTGGGTTAGTGAGTTTAGGCATCCATTTATACCTTGTGCCCATTATTCCAGGCCTAGGCGCAATGTAGCCATTGTACGTTTGATAATTATAAGGAATGCTAGCAAAGGTTTTAGGCCTCTTTGGTGCATAAATCAACTTAGGTAGAGACTTTTCGATCGGCTTATGCACCATGCCTTTCATACGCTGTTTGGTCATGTGAAATTGCTGAAAGTGAGGTTTCTTCCAGAACTTGTGATTTGATGACCAATTTTCACTAGATGGATAGAGTCTTCCTTTCTCCATCCGTGAGTTCCTAACTATGTGGATCTCAGACCTTCCATATTTGCCTTGAGGTGCATTATATGGAGTGTAGCTCTTTTTGTACTTGGAATGGCCTTGCGAGAGATAGCAAGGTGATCTCTCGATATTGTTTACCCGGCCATTCTTCGTAGCTTTCCTATACTTTCCATTGCTGGTGTATAGGGACGGTTTATGAATAGCTACTCTGGTCTTTTCTGTTGGTCCTTTATGACCTTTATTTGGTTTGGGTTGAGATCCTCCATTTCTTGAAGTTCCCAAACCATTGGTCTGTTTATCTCTCGAGAGATGGTCTTGATGGAACCCTAGACCGGTTCTATCACTTGTAGGTCTGTGATCAACCACCATTTTCTCCATAGCTTTGGAGGAATTAGTGTATGATGCTATGACCTTTCGAAGATTAAGCTCTCTCGTCTCTCGAGCTTTGCACTCTTCAGATAGTAGGATTACTTTGGCTTCTAACTCACTTACTTTGAGAGTCAGCTCCAAATTCTCTTTCGAGACGTTCTTAAGCATATCTCTTTCAGCAGTTAGCTTGCTGTTTTCATCCATCACTCTAGCATGAGTGCTATTGGCGATGTTAAGGTTCCTTCTAAGCGATTCCAACATCTCGAAGGGGTCCTCATCGCTTTTAAATGAAGAACAACGAGAGGTAGAAGTAGAGCAGCGAGATGTAGGAGTAGAGGTTACCTCGTTGTCAATGGCCATTAGGCATTGATTCTCCTCTTCCTCGGTGTATAAGCAGATGAGCCCCCTCTCATCCTCTGAGCTGCTGCTGCTTTCGCTGGAGCTCGACGTCTCGGACTCCTCGATTGTTCTCTCGAATTCTTCAGCAACAAGCGCCTTCCTGCGCTGATACGTCTTTGATGATCCTTTGAAGCCACCTTGTGTTGGCTTCTCCCTGGATTCCTCTATTCTCTTGGAATCCTTGCCTTCTTGGCTCTGATGCTTGCTTACTAGTGGGTAAGGGCATTCGGCCTTGAAATGTCCCGGTCTTCTGCAGTTGTAGCATAGACCCTGATTTTCCTCCTCCGTCCTTCTGGATGGATATCTCTCATTTTTCCTTCTTGAGGAGGAAGGTGAACTTTTGTTGCTCTCCTGGTTCATCTTCATGTATTTCCTGAACTTTCTCACAAAGAGAGCAAACTGTTCGTCAGACATAACATTCATAGGATTAGAGTCTGACCTTGAAGATGTGGATGGTTGCTCAGTAACAAGTGCTACGTTTCGTCGATCCACAATGTCCTCATCTCTTGGGAACATCTCGAACTCGAAGGCTTTGAGATCCCGGAAGAGTTTGTCTGTTGTGGTTTCCTTCAGATCTCGGTGATCTCTCATCGTGATCACCTTTACTTCCCACTCCTTAGTGAGGCCACGTAAGACCTTCAGGTTCAGCTCCTTTTGTGGGATCTCCTTTTCAATGTCACTGATCTCGGTTGTGAGCTTCATGAACCGAGACTCCATGTTGTCGATGCTCTCTCCTGGCTTCATCTTGAAGTCTTCGAACTTCTTCATGGCCACGGTGAGCTTGTTTTCCTTTTCCTGTTCGTCACCTTCACCAATTAACATCAAAGTATCCCATACCTCTTTTGCCGTTTTGCACTTCCTCACTTTTGGGAAGATGGTTTCGTCTATAGCTCTGAAGAGAATATCCTTGGCAATATTGTCCAGGTTGTTTCTCTTCCTATCATCACTGGTCCATTCTTCCCTAGGTTTTGGGATGTACTTTGGTGTTTCTTGGGTTTGAACTGCAGCAGTATTAACCATTAGGATCTTGACTGGTCCAGAAGTTATAACCTCGGCCATCTCATCATGGAGGGCTGATAAGTACGCAAGCATGCGTGTTTTCCAGTCGTCAAACCTGCTAAGATCAAAGAGAAGATGTCTCGACAACATGCTGTCCATATTGAAAACTTATCTCGTGCTTTGAAAATATTTAGGAAGATTTTTCAAAGAAGGATCTCTAGGCAATATAAACAAAGGTTTATATCGATCAGAGAACTTGCTCTGATACCAATTGTTGGTCCCAAGGGGATGGGGTACAAGTCTAGAGGGGGGGGG
>NC_044916.1:21980608-22034065 GCF_003576645.1 Ipomoea triloba | reverse complement strand
TTGATGTAGAGCAGCTTTGGTCACCTTCTGGATGTATAACAGTTTAGCTTTGTAACTCTCTTCGAACACTAAGATGTGTTCTCTCGCTGTATTGAATATCAGGATGATATCCCAAGTTAAGCACTTTGCACTAGAACGTTTTATCAGACACCTCTTGTTAACCTTTTTAACCTCTTTTTCTTACTTCCTTTTTTTGTGTCTTTACGTCCTTATATATGAGAGTAGAGGAATAATTCCGTTGGAGGGAAAATTATTCCGTTTGAAATTTGTCTCCCATGCTGATCATGGGTCTTGCATATTTTCAGCATATTTCATGGAGTGGTGATCTTGTAACTTGAACCTCTTTGTCTTGTAGTGAATGTTCCATAGTTCACTTTTCTTGAGTCCATGCTCCACTTTCGTCTTTTGGTAAAAGTTACTCTTTTTATATTCCCATTATTCCTTGTTTGTAGGGAATCAGACCACTTCAGCATTGGTGCACCTTTTGACCGTTTGTGGTGGAAATCTGACGTGTCATCCATTTCCGCCCATTTTGAAATCTTCACGTTCGGCACCTCTTCATTATTCCATCTCCATGATATTCTTCTTCTCCANCATTTTGAAACCTCCCGCTCAGCACCTCTTCAATATTTTATCTCCATGATATTCTTCTTCTCCAAACTTAGAGTATTTGTCTGCACATGTTGACTAACATTCAGCCTCTTGGAGAAGTGCCGGTTTATCGAGACCATATAAGATGTCTCGATCACTTGATGTTTCAATCCCATGTATCGAGAGGTCTATCTCTCGAATATTCTTTACGTCTCGAACTCGATAGGTATATCGAGAGGTCCTTACCTCTCGAACTTGGCTTGTGTCTCGAGACTTAGTTGATGTCTCGTAGACCCTTATTCCTCCAGAGTTGTCTCGTGCCTGCTTCTGATCTATCTGTTTGCTTACAACACGAAAACTTCTAAGTTGTTCAAACAAGTTTACCTTAAGCTTAAATATTTCCCGAGTTGAGCTCAAATTACCCGGTTGTATTTTCGCTCTTAGTTTACTTATCGAACTTACATTGTTTTGCCTATGTATCGAGACTTGGGGATTCTTACTTAACAGTTGGTATCATCAAAACCTATTACATGATGTTCCATGCAAGATTTGAAGACAAGCACCTCTCCATATCACAACATTTGAGCAAATATAGAGCTATTATTTTCGAGAAAAGGAGAGAAGAAAAATTGGAGAGGGCAAGTATTGAGCTGAATAGAAAAATTCAAGTTAGAGAGAAGAAGAAAAATACTTCTTTGTAAAACCATATCTACTGTGTGTAGAGAAAAGGAGAGCAGCAGGTGAGGCTTGTGAAATCCAAGTTGAGTATAGCTTTGTGCGAGACGCTCGGGAGCGTAGCTGGGTGCAAGACGCTCGAGAGTATAGCTCTATGCGACATACTCGGAGGAGTGTAGCTTGGTGTGGAGACACTCGGAAGACTAAGTGTAGCTGGGTGCAAAACACTTGGTGTAGGAGCGTAGCTGGGTGCGAGACGCTCGGGAGTGTGGCTTTGTGCGAGGCGCTCGGGATTGAGTGTAGCTCTGTGCAAGAACACTCGGGAAGTGTCGGGTTGGCACTGTCCACTATTGTATCTGGGTGATTGAAGATAGCGGAAATCTTCCTTGGAGTGAAAGGAAGAAGTGGAGTAGGAGAATTACACCATCTCCGAACCAATATAAATCTCTATGTCTCTTTACTTTACTTGCATCATATTTATTCTTGCATGCTTTAGTTCAAGAGTGGGACTACAAGAGGTAGTCTCGTTTCTCTTGTCTTCTACCTTACATTGGCATATTCCGCAGATGGCATCCATTGGATCACATTTCATGTATTCTTCTTCCTTGGCATTGATGGCATTGACTCTCTCTTTCGGATTGTTCTCAGTGTTACTTGGGAGTTGTCCGTAGTGTCTATCCGACATCATCTTAAACATTTGAGAGATTTGATTCTCAATTGTCTTAAGTGTAGCTTTAGACTCTTGTCTAAGACTAGAAATTTCTTGTCGAATCTCTTGAGTAATCTCTTGTTTTAGATTTGCTCGATCATTTTTGAGTTCCATGATCGTTATTGTAAGCCTTTCATCTACTTCACGGATATCATCCCTTCTTTGTTGAGTAAAGTCAAGTTGAGAGTTGTATTGTGGCTTGTACTGGGTCATTTGATTTCCATTTCCTTGGTTTTGATTGTACATCAGTCTGTTCTTATCATTCTGTCCATATGCGGGCTTGTTTCCATAGTTGTATTGTCCTCTCGCTTGATATCCATCATTGTTGCTATTGTTCCAACCCTCTCCCTGTTTCCAATTGTTATTTGATCTTTGGTTTGTCCATAAGCATTGAAATTGGAGTTCCTTTGGTAATCTACCGCCTCGACTTGCTCAGATGCGCAGACGGAGAAGTGCAAATATTTGTATCGTGAGGTCCTCCACAGATGTTACAGTAAAGTGCCAAAGCCATGCAGGGCTTCGTCTTTCCTTCCATGTTTTCTACCATAGCTTGTAGCTTCTTGATTTCGTGATTCATCGCCTCTATTTTTGCCTCGCTCGCCACAGGATTATCAACTTCATATATGCCTCCATGATCTCCTCTCCGGTCATACCAACAGGATGTATTCTTAGATATTCTTTCAATTAGTTCTTCAGCTTCTTGTAAGGCTAGGGAGACAAAGGCACCGCTGGAGGATGAGTCAAGCAACATTTTTCCTTCATCTGTCAGCCCTCCATAGAATGAGCTAATCATGTCCCATGGGTGCATCAGATCTTGTGGGCATTGTCTTTTAAGAACCTTGAATCGTCTCCAATCCTCTCCCAAACTTTCAAGCCTTCCTTGCTTGAATTCTTGTATTAGCCTTCTAATCCTCATGGTTTTGGTAATGGGAAAGAACTCGTTCATGAATTCTCGATGCAACTGTTGCCATGATCTGAAATGATTGTCGTCTTAGCTTTCCAACCATCGTGCTGCCTCTCCTATAACTGAGAATGGGAATAATTTGAATCGAACTATTTCCTCGCTAACGCCTTCTTGTCTGTACATCCCACATGCTCGTATGAACCTTGTGATGTGTGCGTTGGGATCTTCAGATGGTAATCCCGAGTATTGACTGTTCTGAACCAGTGTGAGAATAGTTGGGTGTACGTGAAAGTTGACGTTTTCCATTGGCGGTACATAGATCGAATTATGTATGTTGAAATCAGGAGTCATGTAATCTGCAATTGATCTTTGTGGTTCTTAAGGGTTTCCATAGTATTCTTCTTCACGATTGTTCTCTTGATTGTTTGCTCTGTTAGCTTGTGGTTCTTCCAAAATTGGTTCTTCATGGTTAATCGGTACTTGTGGATTAATTGGAACTGGGGTGGATTTGGTACATTTGTTCCTCTTCCTTGTGGATTTCTTGTTGCGCTTGATGAAGCCATTTGTGATCCTTGGGTATTTTTCCTTCTAGTTGCTCTATTAATTTCAGGAATGTAGGGTAGTAAGCCTTGATTTCCTTTTGCTCGCGTGTGCATTCACCTAGTAAGATTATCAACGAAACAGAAATTCCACAATTGACTAGAAGTAGTCAATTGGGTAAGTAGCAAAAACAAATAAAAATAAAACAAAATAAAGTGGAATGGATTAACATGCTCAAATCTAGCATTCATGCAATCAAAGTAAACAAAAACATATGACAACCTATTGCCTTCCCCGGCAACGGCGCCATTTTGAAGGATGCAGTATTGAGTGGGATGATTCGTCAAAAGATATTTGTATGCTAAAACGGAAAGTCAGTGACTCCCCGAGTGTCGGTCTCGAAGGAAGGACGTGGAGGTGTGTCAAGTGTTCGGGAGTTTACTTTGATCGGGTCATGCATTGGATTCGAGTGTGGAGTTGAGTGGATTGTGAGTGGAAAGAGTTCATTTGGTTTGGTTTGAGTGCAAGAGAGTAGAGTAAAGTAAAAAGATTTGTAAATATATAAAAGGGGTAGGGATTGGATAGTGTTCATGTATGTTGCATTGTAGTGTGACTAAGGTAATGGATCGGGGAATGCTAGGATATTGGCTATTCAAGAGTGTGTTGTCTTAGACCTTTTCCATCCTTGTGTACTAAGGTTTCTTGACTAAAGAATGCCTTAAAGCATCCAAAGCTCTAAGAGGCATTTTATCAAACACATAAGCTACACACTATCCTACTATTCTTTTTAAGAAGTCCATAGGAACTATGATTGTGTAAAGCTTCAAATCCTAACTCTAATCAAAGACATGAAAGAGTCAAGAGCTCAATCTCTCATCTAGATTGGCCAGATCCAAACAAGATCTCAGCAAAACAACAATCAAAAGACAATAATAGATAATCCATCAACACAAACATATAGATCCAAGATATAGAAATAAGATCATCACACTAGCAACATTCAATCACACAATCCAAATCCCAAGATTAAACTAGCCACTCATGATATGAAATTCAACACAAAAGCCAATTTAATCTAAGAACAAGATAACTAAAATTATAGAAATGAAATAGAGATCACCTAGAGAGAAGAAGATCTTCAATCCAAGCTTGTTGTCTTCTACAATGGAGATTGATCTAATCTAAAAAACTAAGAAAAATGGAGAAAGTTCTCCAAAAGAAAAACTAAGAAAGGGAAAACTAAATTTCTGGGATCCTCCTCTGAAAATTCATCAAAGGGGTTTAAATAGTCTCCGAAAAGCAACCCTAGACGAAAATTCGCGCAGCACCGTCTCCTCGCCATCCACACGCGTGTGAGTTGCGTGGGAGCTTACTGGATTATTTCCGCGCACGCTCACACGCGTATGGCCATCCAGTTTCGTCCTTCGGGGCTCCGTTCTTGCCTGGTTCGTTCTTTGAGCTCAACTTTTGCTACTATTTGCTCTCGGGACTCCTGTTTTACCTCCTTTAGGCTAAAAGTAGCTTCTGTGTGTCGGTTAGTGATTTTCAAGCATTTATGAGCATAATTCACCATGTAAGGATGCTATAAACGTGATAAAACACCCTAATATGTGCTTAATTTAAGGGTATCTCGGAGGCTTATCACCTCCCACCATGGCTTTGTATGAAAGATCCTTATTTCATTATGTCACTTTTGATTCCTGGTCCTAAAGCTCCTGGAAATGATATTGATGTATACTTAGAACCACTGATTAATGAATTAAAATACCTTTGGGAGAAAGGTGTAGAGACCTATGATGCATTTTCAATGAGTAATTTTCAGTTACATACAGCTATTTTATGGACCATAAATGATTTTCCAGCCTACCGTAATTTATCAGGATGGAGCACTAAAGGAAAATTGACATGTCCTACCTGCAATCTTGAAACATCTTCTCGTAGGCTTCACAATGGGCGTAAAACATGCTATCTTGGTCATCATCGTTTTTTACCAACTAAGAATCCTTGGAGAAAAAATGGTAAAGCATTTGATGGTACCAAAGAAAATAGTAGTGCACCAAAACAACTCTCAGGGGATGATATTCTTGCACAGTACAATGAATTTTCTCAGGTGATGTTTAGTTTATTTTAAGCATTCATGTGTTATTTCACTTATTAGCCCAATGCTTGTCAATTTTTGTTCTCTTACATTACAATTTTTGTTAAACAGGTGACTTTCGGTAAAAATTCAAAGAAGAGAAAACGCGGAGATGTTCTTTTACTTGGAAATTAGAGAAAAATAGTATTTTTTCCAACTCCCATATTGGAGAGGACTTGAGTTACGCCATAATCTTGATGTCATGCATATTGAGAAAAATGTGTGTGATAACATAATTGGAACTTTATTGAACATTGAGGGGAAAACAAAAGATACTATACACACTCGTTAGGATTTAGAATTAATGAGTATACGTCCTGAGCTTCATGCAACTCCCACAGGTAATGACAAGTATGTGTTTCACCCTCCATGTTATACACTATCTAAAGAAGAAAAACGAAAATTTTGTCAATTCTTAAATGATCTACAAGTTCCAGATGGCTATTCATCCAATATATCTCGATGTGTGAATATCACTGAATGTAAGATTTTTTGATTGAAATGTCATGATTGCCATGTGTTTTTACATAGATATATTCCTTTGGCTATACGCGGTTTGCTAGGTAAAGAGGTGTGTGAAGCTTTAATTGAGTTGTGCACATATTTTAGAGAGTTATGTGCTAAAGTTTTGCATATTAATGATTTGGAGAGACTTGAAAAATCAATTCCTTTTACACTTTGTAAGTTAGAAAAGATATTTCCTCCCTCATTTTTTGACATAATGGTGCATTTAACAATTCATCTTGTGAGTGAGGCTAAACTTGATGGACCAGTACAATTTCGATGGATGTATCCAATAGAGCGATATTTGCGTACACTGAAATCATATGTGAGAAACAAAGCACGACCAGAAGGATCAATTGCTGACGCTTATATTATACAAGAATGCATGCATTTTTGTTCTAGATATTTGCATGGATCTAAAACTACATTTAATCATGTTGGGAGAAATTATGAGGGAAGTGATGCCTCCTCTGACACTGGGTTACACGTTTTTTCACAAGCTAGTAAGCCTTTGCTTGGAACAAAATAGATTGAGTTGACTTTAACTGAATGGCCCGAAGCAAGAATGTATGTACTATAAAATTGTGAAGAAGTTACAGAGTTTAATTAGTAACAAAATTTTATTTACCAAATTCTGAGAATAATTAAACCATTATAATTGTGAGAATATATAATGGAAACAAATTTTACGTAATTTTATAAGAAAAAAATAATTTATTAATTATTATTTACACCAATAATAATAATTCAAATACTTATCTATACTACGATTAATAAAAATAAAATCATCCTTTGTGAAATTCCCATCCAAAAAATAGTAAAGATCAAATAGAAAAGAAAATTGATTTTGCTAATTGATTGAAAAATATTTTTAAAAAAATCCTAATGAAACAGGAAACAGAAATTTGGCAAATTCAAAAAGGAAATGATATTACTAATTGACTAAAAATTATTTAAAAACTTTTTTAAAATATTAATTACACTTTCCTTTTTGAAAACTTTAAATTATCTAAACTTAAAAAAAATTAATTAAACATGGACTGTTAGATTTTTTATAATAATTACAATCAATTCATTCAAATATGGAAGAAGAAGAGAAAACTAAATGCGATATGGTGAAAATGAATATACTTAAGGTATAAAAGTATAATTGCACATATATTAGTGTAACTGACTAATAATTACATAATAATTATTATGGTAATTAAGCTAAACATTAGTTGTTAAATTTATTTTTATAATAATTATAATTAAATTATTTCTCATTTTTCTCATATTTATTTTAGTAATAATATAATTACATAAGTCATATTACATATCGATATTTTTAAGATAATTGTAGACAAACAAGTCATATATTATTCAACTAATTGAGTAATACTTTTGCACTAATCTTATAATCAAATAAATGTACACGTTCAATTAGAATTTTTTATAATTTCATCTTTATTTTTATTATCTAAATATATAATAAAAAATTTATCAATGCATCGCATGGGTAATTGGACAATTATTTACTCTAATTTAAGCAAGGAAAACATCATGAAACATAACCGATCCAACCAATTTTATCAATTGCGCTATACAATATTCAATGTTATAATTTACATAATTGTATATCGATCTAAATATTCTTAAAATATTATAACAAATCGATTCCGTGCAACGCACGTGCGAAAAATACTAGTTGAATCCAGGAGATAAGGGAGGAGGTGGAGACGGGGAGGTAGGATGTGCCCCAGGAGATAAGGAGGTTGTTGATGTCAAGCAAGAGGCCAATGACGACGGAGAGAGAGAAGATCCGGAGGTTGAATCCGGTGAAGGGCCGCCGCTCGGTGGAACTGAAGGCGTAGACGGCGGGGATGAGCAGCGGGAAGCGGGCGCATTGGACCCAAGTGGCTACCCATCGGCTTGATCCGCCATGGACGAAGTAGAATTTGGAAAGCAAGTTCGAAGATACGGAGCCGACCAACAGGAAAACGTAGTTCACAATCAAAAGAACCTTGTAATGCATCGTGTCTCTTTTCCCGTTATGTTTTTTATGATTGAAAGTATGAGGTGATGATAATGGGAGTTGGATACTTTCATCAACCAAAGCCATACTTTCATCAACCAAAGCCATTATATTAATGGATGTGATGAACTAAGCGGGCAGTAGTGGATTGAGAGAGAAAAGACTTGAGCAAGAGAGAAGGCTTGAATTGAACATACTGTCTTGTTATATTGACTTAGAGCAACTGCTCTTTATTTATATGTTGTTACAATCCGGTTGAAACTAAAAAGCATGCTAAAAGACATAAAAGCCCTTCTTTGAAATTACATTTGCATCACTTTATCACTCCCGTAACCTGAAGTGTGAAATTACATTTACATCACTTTATCACTCCCGTAACCTGAAGTGTGAAATTACATTTACATCACCTATCCCACTAACTTGACTAAAATTGTCCTATTTTTCATACTACTATACACTAATACAATCAGTAGAGCAATTTCAATTTGTCTGCACAGGCAACTCAATTTGTCAGCCGCTTTATGTGAGTTACACCTAATATGATATGATGGGCTTCTTATGGCACAAAGTGATGGTCCTCTCACTTAATAGGCTTTTAAGTCAATGTAATTTATCAAAACCATGCCAGCAAAATAATCTATCAATGTTAAAATTTGTGTGTAATTTTATATAATCTATTATAATCTATCAATGTTAAAATTTGTGTGTAATTTTGTATAATCTATTATAATCTATCAATGTTATAATTGGTGTGTAATTTTGTGTAATCTATTATAAACTATCAATGTTAAAATTTGTGTGTAATTTTGTATAATCTATCAATGTTAAAATTTGTGTGTAATTTTGTATAATCTATTTATTTATTTAAAAAAAAAAGGCAGACCTATCTTACTTGACTTGTCTATTAAATTAGTTGACAACAGATCTAGTACTTACAAGTAGGATTGGGATGGGATTTTTTGAGTCAAATGGTAAAATTGACAAAAAAATTAGTATTAAATTGTTATTAATTAAAAAAGATTTAGATACTAGTGTTACAATTGTGGTAATGCAAACGGATTCATGAAAGTTGAAAAATCTTGTCTTTATCATTTTGATTTTTTTTAGTCACAGTACAAAGGCTCTTCATAAGGTCTCTTAATGATGATCCGATCTTCATCTTCTCTTATCAACTAAGGTCTACTAATAAACTTTAGGCTCAGACTCCCAGTGAGATTTAAGCTTCCATATTATTGGTATAGTAAGACTTTAAGGTGATCAATTGAACCAATTGAGCTAAATCGTGTGACACATTCAATGCTATCGTTGCTATCCGGTTAGGTTATTGTAAGATCTATTTTTGGTATTCTTATTCTTTTCAAAAGCTTACGTCCATTTTGTGCTATAATTATTTACTGTGCCAGTTTCAAATTTTGCCTGAATTAGCACTATTTTCCTTTTAATAATATATAAAAATTTGAATTTCTTCATACAAAAATCTTTAAATTATTACAAAGATTTGATTTTTTTTATACGAAGTAATTCTTTAGGCTCCTTTAATTCTATTATGGTTAAGTTGTTGCCCTCTAATAGTTTTATCATAACCGAGTCCACCATAAATCAGATATAGAGATACAGAATATGATAAGAAAATAGTAGTATTATTGCTTGGGACGCTAGGTCCAAAAAAATGCTTACAATTAAAAAAAGGTACACTTTTAATATAGTAAAAGTACATTATTTGTGTACTGAACCCATATTATTTGATAGTATACAGAATAATATACTTTCAGTACTCAAATAATATATTTTCTATAAATACAAAGTACATGTTCAATATACTAAAAGTACATTATTTGTGTACTGAATGTACATAATTTGATAATATACAAAATAATGTATTTACAACACTCAAATAATACATTTTATGTATCGAAAAGAATAATAATCGTATAATTTAAATGTCATTTTGAATCATAGTTCACATGTAAGATGGATCCAATTCCATGGTATAATTTGCCTAAGAATTGGTGAGAGAAGCATTGGCTTTGTTTTCCACTTTCAAAGTCTTTCACATCCATTAAAGAAAAAAAAAAGAATGCCAATTTAAAAATGGATGAAACTCGCCAGGCGCTAGATATGTTTCTTTGGGTTTAAAGAACTGAATAAAGAATTTTTTTTAGTTCAAAGAAAGAACTAGCAACAGTTGCTATACATAATTCTGGCAATTGTAAAATTATTTGTTTAGATTTTTCAATGCATCAATTTATGTTAGAAAATTGTAACAGAAATTGTAAATGTCTAATCTAACATTGAAAACCTGATTGGTGTCACAGTTTTTCCTATGTATTAAGTATACATCTGGAGCCAAACACCTTGTGGTCTAGTGGCATTCGGTGTCCACATGGATGATGGGAGTGGGTTCGAGCCTCAATGGAGACAACTGTTGACTCATTGTGCCAATACTACATTGTAACTGAGTTAGTAGTATTCAAAAAAAAAAAAAAAGTACATCTGGAAGAACATGCTGTTGACACATATATGACTTTTTAATTTGACATTCACATGCACTGATAGAATAATTGTAACTAGTAAATTACCCGTGCGATGCACGGATTAAATTTTTATATTATATATTTAAATAATAAAATTAAAGATGAAGCTATAAATAATTATAATATTTGAGAGTTTACTTATGTAACTTTTGATGGCTATTTTATGGGTTAAATTTTTTTTTTCAATAACTTGTGAGGACCATTTTGTGGTTCCTATTTTTATTATTCACCCATATATACACTATCCACCTCATTAGCAAACATACAGGATTTGTTTAATACAAGATAAAGGATTTGACTTTGTAAAATATTTAATAGTATTTATAACAGTTTATAATATTTTCTATATGGAAAGAAACATCCTAAAATCAATGATAAAACATAAAATACACATGTGGTATATATACTTACTAGTAAATTACCAGTGCGATGCACAGATAATACTTATATAGTTTCTTTATTTGAATATTAAAATCAATAATAATTTGTAAAATATTTATTTTTTAAGTTTACAACAAAGTTTTGCTTAGAAGATAATGAATACATAAGTTGTTTTAGAGGATTCACTTCAACGGAAATTAATATAACAATTAATTTCTTTAAAAACTTATTAATCATTGATTCGAAATTACAAATTATTAAATCCTTTGTGTCAGTTTTCCCATTATGTTTTCGATGATTGAAAGTATGAGGTGATGATAATGGGAGTTGGATACTTTCATCAACCAAAGCCATTATATTAATGGATGATCGGATACAATCAATTGATGCATACACAATCACACACACATTTTTTTTTGAAAACAACACACACACATATATATATATATATAGCAATGGAAAGCGCGTTGCTTTTCAAATTTCTAGTCTCTTCATAATTTTCTTTTTAAATTTTTTTCCAAGTGGGCAAAGGATAAACTTTTGTTTATTACTAGTAAATGTCATGGCAAAAAATATAAACAACATAAAAAACACTGTTAGCATACTAAGAATTAAAATATTGTAATGTTAAAACCACAAAAAAAAAAATTGAAGGCACACGAACAATAACTAAAAAATAAAAAAAATAAAAATAAAATAAAAATAAAGCACACAAAACTGCCTTCCATCTTCCTTTTGGCAATTCAAACCTATTTTATTTTACTAGAACAAGGAATATCATTAAGAAATGGATCAAGATCATATCGGCAATAAAGTTCAAAAAGTTGAGTTTTAATATCTTGAATTGAGAAAAGATTTTGTATGGTATCAACTCTAAAAGAACAAAGAGTCGGGTAAATATATTTATTTATTTCTTATACTAGGTCATTGGTAATTTTTCTTTTTTTTTTTTATAATTTTTGTTTTAGGATAATGGCCATTGATGAAACTTGGATGGAAATTTCTGATAGATCATTGCCACAGTATGAAAAAGGAGTTAAGGTCTTTCTTGAATTTGCGTTCAAAAACCTTGATAAATGGAGAGATGTCCGTTGTCCATGTAAAAAATGCAGAAACATTATTTTTAGGGCACACCAAATCATTTATGAACATTTAATGTTAAATGGGATAAACAAAGATTACAAGCAGTGGTACCATCATGGAGAAGATTTTGAACACTATGAAGAAGAAGAAGATGATGATGATGATGATGATGATGATGAGAGATATACAAGTGATACTAATGATGGAATGCGAGATATGTTAGATGATCTTGGACATGGCAACACAGAGTTTTTTGGCCAATTTAATGGTCAAAATGAAGGAGGTGATGGTCCTAGAGGTAATCCTACTAGTCCAAATAAAGAAGCTACTAAATTTTATAGATTATTGTTAGAATTGGAGCAAGAGCTATATCTTGGTTGTGAGGAATCTTCCACGTTGTCATTCATTGTTGAACTATTGAATTGGAAATGTCTATATGGGATTAGTGCAAATGTTGTTGATGGAGTGCTTCAAATAATGAAAAAATGGTTTCCTAAAGGTAACAAAATTCCCAACTCATTTTATGATTGTAAGAAAATTTCTCAAGATTTAGGTCTTTCTTATGAGAAGATAGATGCTTGTGTAAATGATTGCATACTTTATAGAAATAAGTATGCGAATGCTCATTGTTGTCCAACTTGTGGTGAACATGGATGGAAGAATGATGGGAAAGCCATGAGAATGGGTAATGAGCATGATTGTAGGAAAAAAATTCCACAGAAAATCTTGCGATATTTTCCCTTAATTCCACGCTTGCAAAGATTGTACATGTCATCTACTATTGCTAAATACATGAGGTGGCATAAAGAAAAGTTATGTAATGATGAATCTATGGCACACCCGGTTGATTCTCCAACTTGGAAACGTTTTGATGTTGTGCATCCCTCTTTTGCAATAGACCCACGTAATGTTAGACTTTGTTTAGCAAGTGATGGTTTTAATCCATTTGAAAATATGAGCACCTCTTATAGTGTATGGCCAGTTGTATTAGTTCCTTATAACCTCCCACCATGGCTTTGTATGAAAGATCCTTATTTCATGACGTCACTTTTGATTCCTGGTCCTAAAGCTCCTGGAAATGATATTGATGTATACTTAGAACAACTGATTAATGAATTAAAATACCTTTGGGAGAAAGGTGTAAAGACCTATGATTCATTTTCAACGAGTAATTTTCAGTTACATGCAGCTATTTTATGGACCATAAATGATTTTCCAGCCTACGGTAATTTATCGGGATGGAGCACTAAAGGAAAATTGGCATGTCCTACCTGCAATCTTGAAACATCTTCTCGTAGGCTTCCCAATGGGCATAAAACATGCTATCTTGGTAAACATCGTTTTTTACCAACTAAGAATCCTCGGAGAAAAAATGGTAAAGCATTTGATGGTACCAAAGAAAATCGTAGTGCACCAAAACAACTCTCACGGGATGATATTCTTGCACAGTACAATGAATTTTCTTAGGTGATGTTTAGTTTATTTTACGCATTCATGTGTTATTTCACTTATTAGTCCAATGCTTGTCAATTTTTGTTCTCTTACATTACAATTTTTGTTAAACAGGTGACTTTCGGTAAAAATCCAAAGAAGAGGAAACGCGGAGATGTTCTTTTACTAAAGTAGGGAAAAAATAGTAATTTTTTCCAACTCCCATATTGGAGAACACTTGAGTTACGGCATAATCTTGATGTCATGCATATTGAGAAAAATGTGTGTGATAACATAATTGGAACTTTATTGAACATTGAGGGGAAAACAAAAGATACTATACACACTCGTTTGGATTTAGAATTAATGAGTATACATCCTGAGCTTCATGCAACTCCCACAGGTAATGACAAGTATGTGTTTCACCCTCCATGTTATACACTATCTAAAGAAAAAAAAAACGAAAATTTTGTCAATTCTTAAATGATCTACAAGTTCCAGATGGCTATTCATCCAATATATCTCGACGTGTGAATATCACTGAATGTAAGATTTTTTGATTGAAATGTCATGATTGCCATGTGTTTTTACATAGATATATTCCTTTGGCTATACGCGGTTTGCTAGGTAAAGAGGTGTGTGAAGCTTTAATTGAGTTGTGCACATATTTTAGAGAGTTATGTGCTAAAGTTTTGCATATTGATGATTTGGAGAGACTTGAAAAATCAATTCCTTTTACACTTTGTAAGTTAGAAAAGATATTTCCTCCCTCATTTTTTGACATAATGGTGCATTTAACAATTCATCTTGTGAGTGAGGCTAAACTTGATGGACCAGTACAATTTCGATGGATGTATCCAATAGAGCGATATTTGCGTACACTGAAATCATATGTGAGAAACAAAGCACGACAAGAAGGATCAATTGCTGAGGCATATATTGTACAAGAATGCTTGCATTTTTGTTCTAGATATTTGCATGGATCTAAAACTACATTTAATCATGTTGGGAGAAATTATGAGGAAAGTGATGCCTCCTGTCACTCTGGGTTACAAGTTTTTTCACAAGCTAGTAAGCCTTTGCTTGGAACAAAATAGATTGAGTTGACTTTAACTGGATGGCCCGAAGCTAGAATGTATGTAGTAGAAAATTGTGAAGAAGTTACAGAGTTTGCCAAATAAGTTTCTTTAAGTTCTAAATAGTGATTCTATGTGTATATATATATATATATATATATATATATATATATATATATATAATATATATATTATATATATATATCATATTACTTGTTACTATTTTTTTTTACATGTAAAGCATGCATAAAGAAATACTAATGAGTGATGATCCGAGAAATGTAGAAAAAAGACACAAAACTGAATTTTATTTGTGGTTCAAAAAATATGTGAGTACTATAAATCTATTTGTACATATAATCTTTTAATTTCTACAGACTTAATTTAAAATTTTATTAACTATTATTCATGATAGGTCAATGAATTACATAATGAAGGAAGTGAAATAGTCACTGATCAATTGTTGCATTTAGCTTATGGGCCAGACAGACGTATTTATTGATACAAAAGCATACTTATCAACGGCTGGAGGTTTAATATAAAAGACAGGGATTTTCAACTAAAATCACAAAATAGTGGAATTCTTGTAAAAGGTGATGCAGGTACAGGTAACTTGGATTATTTTGGTGTATTAGCAGATATCATACAGTTAAATTACCAGGGAAGAAATAATGTTATTTTATTTAAGGCCGATTGGTGGGATGTTGATCATAAAACGTGATTCAAAGTTGACAAATTTGGGTTTCCTATGGTTAATATTACACAGAAGTTACAAACTGATGAACCATGTTTTAGCTTCTCAAGCTCAGCAGGTTTACTATGTAAGTGATATTAAGGAGCCTAATTGGCATGCTGTTGTCAAGACCAATGTTGCAAAAATCCCGCCTAGGCGCCGATTAATCCCCGTCTAGGCACTAGGCGCTGGTCTACCGCCTAGCATATCACATTAAATGGTTGTCTAGGCGGCTGGCCGGCTAGGCGACCGCCTAGGCCGCCTAAACTCCGCCTAGGCCGCCAAAGCACCGCCTAGGTCGCTTAGGCGTCGACTAGACCGACTAGGCCTTCTAGTCGGTCGATTAACTATTGTTCTTTTTTTTAATGGGTTATTTCACTCAAAACAACATCGTTTTGAGCGAAATAATCCTAAATTGTACAAACTTATATTTTTTAGGTTAATATTTAATATTTTAGTATTAACTATTAAAGTATTATATAATTTATATTTATTTTTTGAGTTCTACTGACTCGGTTACAATGTAGTATCTGTTCATAGCTACTTTCTCAACCTACTGAAGTACAAAGAGTCAACAGATGCCTCCACTGAGGCTCGAACCACTCCCTTCCACATGGGAGTGTACACCGGGTGCCGCTTGACCACAAGGCCTTTGGCATATAATTTATATTTATTAGTCTTTAAAAAATTAAAAATACTTAAACAAATTTTTAAAAAATAAAAAATAAAATAAAAAAATACACGGACGCCTAAGCGCCGATTAATCCCCGGCTAGACGTCCTAGGCGCTAGGCGCTCCCCGAGCGCCCAGGGAGCGCCTAGCGATTTTTTCAACCATGGTCAAGACAAAGCCTCGTGATTTCTATGATCTCCCTGATGATGTTTTAGAAGATGAACCATGTCAATTCAAGAAAATGAAAATTTTGGCTTACACGGTTCTAATTTGGAGGACAATAATAATGTTACAGTATTGCATAGGCCCAATTTGGATGCTACAACTGCTGAAGTAAGCTCATCAAATATTAATCATGAGTATCGAATTGAAGAAGATCGATGAAACTGATAGTGATGGAAGTGCTTTTATTAATGATGATGATGAGATTCCGACAACGGAAGATGAGGAAGCTAATGATGATTGAGTATTATATGAATTGTTATTTATAATTTTTGAATTCTCTACTTCTAATATTTTGAGTTTGAATGGTTAATTCTAATAAATCTTTTTGAAATATATTGTTCGTACTAAACATATACTTTTTTTATTTCCAAAAATATTTAGATAACATATTAGTAAAATAAGTGATAGTGAAACTTATTTGTCACATAAGAACGTTTAAAAATGAGTATATAAAATGTATTCTCACAATTACATTCATTTTTAAGAGGCACTAAGTAATTGAATTTTAAGTGACCACAATATTTAATAGTTAGTTCACATCAAATTATTTGACACCAACTTGAACGCAATTTTAGTGGCAAACATTGATTACAACATAACTTCACACAATGTTCATCTATTTAATTATAGTGACAAAGTAATTGTAACAACTAATTACTCGTCACAATTATCATATATTAGTACAAAAACTTGAAATCAAAACAATTATTGTCACAATTTAGTAATTTTGGTTACGAAATTATAGATCGTCACAAATATTTGTAACAATTTCATCACAAAAAGTAACAATATTAGTGACAACAATATTTTTCCTCAGAATTGCTTATCATTTCTAATGATACTACCCAATTGTAATTTTATTGACAAAAAAAAGATTGTCACAAATATTATAAACAAGAGTGACGAACAACTATTTGTCACAAAATGTACAAAAATATGTGTCGATATTATATTTTGTCACAATTACTTTCGTTCCCGCCATAATTATAATGCCGCCAAAATGCACATGCATTTAGTGACAAAAAATAGTGACAACGTATGTTATGACACTATTATTCTTGTTATAGTGACAACTTATTCATAACAAATACTTGTCACAATTATCATATTACCCGTGACAAAAAAAAATGTTATCACAATTATCCCACACAAAAGTGTCAAATTATTTTTTTGGTCACAAAAAGGGTATTATTTGTGACTAAATTATGAAGTGTCACAAACGTTTTGTCACTAAATGTCTTCATTCTTGTAGTGAAGGGGAAATAATCGTCACTTTTAAAATAATTGAGGAGGGGGAGGGGGGCAAATGTGGATACATGATTAATTCATAGGGGAGGGGGGAACACTATAAGCATATAACTCACGAGAGAAATACTAATTCCCTTTAAAAATAAAAAAATTATTTAAAAAATAACAATAGTGATCAATAATAGTGATGGAGGAATGGGGCAAATTATTGTGTAGACCATGGTCCACATAGCCGTTATGTGGACTATGAATATAAGATACATTTTTATTATACTAAAAGTTAGGGGTGAGAAAAAAATCGGACCGATCGAAAAACCCCCCAACATCTCGAATATTTCAATTTTCAGTTATTAAGGTTAAAAAATTTCGATTATTTGGTCGGTTATCAGTTTTTTAAGAGAAACCCGAAAATCAACCGAAAAACCCAAGATTAATCGAAAGGAAAAATAATAATCTAACCTCATCCCATTTTTTTTTCCTACAAAAATACCAAATATGGTTGTGAAGATTGCAATCCTTCTCGCCTGAAAACATATACATTCTGAATTTCCAGAGAATCTGGCCAGGCTGAGCACACAAACTCCAATGCTTTGCCCCCTTTTTTCTTCTCTATGTCCACTAGCAAGCTAATATGAAGCCTCACATCTTCACTAGTTTCATTTCCAGATTTGGGTACAGAAATTGAACCATCGAACATTGTAGCTTCAACTTTAATTTATTCATTCTGCTGAAATTTAGCCCTCAAAGTAAATATGTAATCCACTGGACCACTGCTCCCCTGAATGATCTTCAATCGTAAATTCATTTGAACATATATGTGGACAAGGTTTTGCACTTTTGCATTTAATAGTTACTGCATTTTTATTTAGGTTGTCCTCTCTCTTGTATTCTTATTCTAGATTTTATCGGTTATATTTAACCGATCGAAAATTGATCGAAACCGATCGATTCTCACCCCTACTAAAAGTACATTATTTTTGTATTGAAGGTACATTATTTCATAGTATATACAAAATAATGTACTTTCAATACTTAAATAATGTACTTTATGTATAAAAATAATGTATTTTTAATATATTAAAAATGTATTTTTTATTTATGGTCCACATGGCGGTGTAGACCAAGGTCTATGCAATAATGAACGGAGGAATGGAGCTTGGGCCCAAAGTCAATTGGGCAAAAGAGTGGAGATTGGAGAGCTAATTGGGTCTAGTGGCAATCAAAATTCATGGGAAATGCTTTTGGGGTCTAAACATAAAGAGAAGAAAGTTAGGGGATGTGAAGTGGCTGAGAAGTAGAGTTAAGACATCTTTTTAAAAATATATTTACATGATTCTATTTCTTTATTACATGTATTTCTATTCTATCATGAACAATAATTTTTGTAAAATATTTATATCTATTGTATATGCACGGAACAATATCTAATTTTAAAAAAAATGTCAACATTAACTAGATCTAGACTATAATGATTGAAGCCTAAACTTTGACTATTGAACCATATCATTCGTTTATATATTGCTGTTAAATATGAAGGCACAGATATTGTTTAGGTTCAATAAGTATTATCTAAAACTAAGGGTGCGTTTGGTTCGCACATGGGAATCGGAATCGGAATGGGTATCAAAAACTTGGTAATGGTAATGGGTTTTGGTGAAAGTATTTAGCATGTTTGGTAGTTGGGTGGAATGGGAATGGTTATTAATTGTTGGGGAAGAAAGGAGGAAGAGGGATGAAACTCTTATTTAATAAGGGTATGGGTTTTCTCATTAATGGGGTATTCCAAACCCATAGTAGCATTCACAAAACCTATCAACCAAACACAAGCAATCACTTTCATACCCATTCCTTATACCTAAACCCACCAACCAAACACACCCTAACAATAATTGAAAGTTAAAGGTTAAAAGTATAGAAATTAATCAAATTATTAATAAGAGGTTTAAATTGATTTTTCTTGTAACTAAATCAAAATTGGAGTGGATTTCAAAAAAAAAAATCAAAATTGGGGTGTTTATCAACTACCATGTAGTGTGATGACATCTGGTTACCATTATAAATGCATGGATGGTAATAGGTTCAAATCTTCGTGGCGGGACTTAGATTCTTTGATTTGAAAATGTTTGAGAAAATATATAACAGAGTTAATTACCGATTTGGTCCATCGACTATTGGGATTTCACCACTTTGGTCCTCGACAATTTTTCTTGCCCAATTAAGTCATCAACTTTTAAAAATTAACCAATTTGATCTTCCGTTTATTTTGGTGTTAAACAACCGTTAAATCAGGACCAAATTGGTGAAATCTAAATAGTGAAAGGACCATTTTGGTAATTAATTTTGACTGAAATGGTCCCTTGACTATAGTGAAATTATTAATTTGGTCCCGATTTAACGAATATCAAATGGTAAAATAAATGGGGAGACCAAATTGGTTAATTTTTTCAAAGTCGATGACTTAATTGGGTAAGAAAAATTGTCGAGGATCAAAGTGGTGAAATCTCAATAGTCGAGAGACCAAATCGGTAATTAACTCATATAGAACATAATCAATATATACTACATTGTAAAGAATCAGGAGTATTAAAAAAAATAAAATTGGGCGGATCTTGAAAACAAATTGGGCGGATCTGTTTTTGGGGTCTAAACAGAAAGAGAAGAAAGTTAGGGGATGAAGTGGCTGAGAAGTAGAGTTAAGACATCTATTTAAAAATATATTACATGATTCTATTTTTTTATTACATGTATTTCTATTTTATGACGAATAATAATTTTTGTAAAATATTTATATCTATTATATATGGTCGTGCATCGCACGGAACAATATCTAATTTTAAAAAAAAAATTGTCAACATTAACTAGATCAGGACTATAATGATTGAAGCCTAAACTTTGACTCTTGAACCATATCATTCGTTTATATATTGCTGTTAAGTATGAAGGCACAAATATTGTTTCGGTTCAATAAGTATTATCTAAAACTAACAATAATTGAAAAAAGGTTAAACGTATAGAAATTAATCAAATTATTAATAAGAGGTTAAAATTGATTTTTATTGTAACTAAATGAAAATTGGGGTTTTTCAAAAAAAAAAATCAAAATTGGGTTGTTTATCAACTACCATGTAGTGTGATGACATCTGGTTACCATTATAAATGCATGGATGGTAATAGATTCAAATCTTCGTGGGCGGGACTTAGATTCTTTGATTTGAAAATATTTGAGAAAATATAAAACATAATCAACAACTACATTGTAAAGAATTAAAAGTATTTAAAAAAAAAAATCAAAATTGGGCGGATCTTGAAAACAAATTGGGCGGATCTTTTAGTAATAAAATCGACCCGTGCAATATTTGAACCATCTCATCGGATTCGACCGTTAGATTCAAATTTGAAATCCTACACAGTTTTCCTCCATCTTCTTCATTCTTCAGTCACCAAGCAAACCAAAAGCCAAAACATTCACAAGAAACCATGAAATCACTCGATTCAACGCCCTCCTCTTCTGTAAAATCATCGACCACCACAGATTCTGAAACCAGGGACAGCTGCTATTTTCCCGGATGTCGAAAAGATGCCAACTGCAAATGTGAAATCTGCATAGCGAGCATCAATGCCACCCTTGATCTGATGCCCAAAACCATCCAGAGAAACTCCCTCGGTAAATTCTCCGCAGCGAAGGCCCGTAGAAATCCTCGCAGCCCCGTTTTGTTCGATCCCTCCAGCTTTTCGACGCCCAGATCGAGCAGGAATCCATCTGCTCCGGTGTCTCCTCCCTCGAATTCAAGCGCAAGCGCGAGTTTTTTAAAGGAAGTGGAGAGGGAGAAGAAGGAATGTGGGTTTGGGGCAGTGATGGTGAGGTTCTTGGTAGGGCTAAGCTTGGTGTTTGTGGTGGAATATGGGGTTTCTAGTGTGGTTTCTGGGGTTTTTGAGCCGGAATTGTCATTGGATGTTGTCAGGAAATTGAGTGAAAAATCATGGGTTTCAAATGATTTGAATGAAAGATTGAATTTCTTCAGGAATGAGATGGAAAAGTTAGTAGATGATGAAGTGTCAAACTGCAGCAGCTCTTTCTATTCTCAGTGGAAAGTCAACCAGGTCTGTTCTTTCTGCTTCTTCAAAGATCATTCATGTCGGGCGGAGGCCGGTAAGGGCCAAGTCTATCATCACGTGGCTAAAGAGATTATTGGGCGGAGGTCGATAAAAGGCTAAATCCAACACCCAAACTGTCAAAAATATGATGACAGTTTATAAAGAAATAAAGTTGCGCATTCGCGAAGTAGTAATAAGCGGTTATCTTAACAAGTGGTATTTGAGTCATGGGTTGGGTTCGAGTCTCAGTAAGAGTAGCACTATGTGGCTAGGGAATTGTTGGGCGGAGACCTATAAAAAGCCAAGTCCAATACCCTGACTTTAGAAAATGTGATACGGGTGTATAAAGAAATGAAGTTGCGACTTTGCTACTTGTTATAACTTCTAACAATTCAAAAATTTTGTTATGTTTCTACAATTTTGCTGATTAGATATGGTTTGACTGGATTTATAGGATGGGTTGCTTTTGAATTCAAGATGCACCTTATACGAATCCATCTCAGAAGAAGTGAGCATTTGGGGATGGCCACTGCAGACTGCTGGATTGCTCACTGCAGGATATTCTTCAAGATCTTTTACTCTATTATCAGGAAGACTTACTGAGGTACTGAACTAATTTGGGGGAGTTAATCATCTCTATATACCCTTAATTTTGAAACAATTTATGTTCTTATCTAATCTGTGTGACTCTTGTTACATATAAATGTAGTGTAAAAATTAACTGAATATAGGGGTTAATCATTTCTATATACTCTTAATTTTGAAACAATTTATGTTCTTATCTAATCTATGTGACTCTTGTTAGTTAGATATAAATGTAGTGTAAGATTAACTTAATACAAAATTTTCGAGGAAAACATGACCTTGTAGTGAATGCGGAAGCAGTTCTACAACGTTAGCCGTTTTTGTCTCATATTGACTTAGAACGTTTTTGTCTCATATTGACTTAGAACCTTAGATTGTGTGATCTCATCAATACATGCTTTATATTAGGCAAAGTCTAGATGACTATCAATTTCTAATAATTTAGTCTAACCAAACTACTTAATAAGTCTAGTCAACTTACATCACTTAATTAAGGCCTTAATATATATAGCATATTTATACAGAAAAACCAACAACTCTTTCGTTATTTATGTGTTTTTTTGTAACAGTGGTCTAATGGAGAAACAAGTTACAGAATAATGAATGTTAATAGTTCATGGACACAAAGGAAATGGAGTTCTTCTGCTGTGCAGTTAGATCCAAACACCTGGATTCTTGAATATAATGAGAGCCCTATGAGGGAAAACGCCAGATTTGTTTCAGCAGTTGTGGAGTTCCTCAAGTTCAGGTTCACAAGAGAGTTTGAAATGTTGAAGGAAGAGTTCTTCTGGCTTTTGTCTCCCTTCAAAAGCCATCTCAGAGGAGGGAAGAGTTTTCATGTCCCAACCTAAGAAAAATGCTTTTCTCTGTAACTTCTCATGATATGAAATATAATTTGATTCTCATTCCTCATGAGAGAAGCTAGCTATTCATCCTTTCTCCAATTCTCATTGTTTTGGTGTTTCTTCAGCTATTGAAAGTTGAGTTTAGATACAATGATTTAGCTAGCTTTGTCATCTGGTGTGTTGTATTCTTTTTGTATATTCATTTGTTTTGCTGTTCATCTAGACCACAACAAACTTGCTAAAATTTCCTCAACAAACTGTTTAGCTTGATTCATCACACCCCATGATTAGCATGATAAAATGATGCCCAGACAGCCCAGTAAAGAAGAAGATGTTAGAAGAGGATAAAAAAAAAAACTTTGTTTTCAAGAACCCTATGTAGTGAGTTACGGTTAAATTTTTCATATCCATCAATCACAATACCTTATCTCATAGCATCCTTTGAAGCATTTCATCAAACAGAAACCTGGCATTCGTACTCTATCAACCGTAGACGACACAATGGTAATGACAAATGTTTTTTAATAGGTTTGTGTGTGGGAAATGAGAAGAGTTGGGTCAGGTCGAGTCAATATGCATGTAATACTAAATCAAGAACAAAATGTTTGTTACTGGTAAGGAAAACGTAATAGTACTATTTAAGACAAATGTAATACTTTTATATTCTTGATGTAAAAGTATTACTATTTCTATAAAAAAAAATATTATATTTTTCCTTATAAGTAATTTGCCCTTATCAAGGGAAAGAAATGTAATATTTTTCTATGAAAAAAAAAAGTTTACATCAAAATATAAAAGTATTACATTTGTTTTCAAAAGTATTACATTTTTCCTCATAAGTAATAAACATTTTATCATTGATTTAGTATTACATGTGTTAGTATAACTATTATATTTCATCTTGACCTGACACGTCTTACGGACAAGAATCCGTAATGTAGTCTCACACAAGTTTTTACCTTTTTAATAAATTGAGATGAACAATTTTATCAACATACAAAGTTCATAAAACTCAATGAAAATGAATAAGAATAAATCTTATATATAGCACTTGATTAGATATATTTTTTTCCTTCTCAAGAGGTTGAATGCCAAGCTAAGTAGCTTATAGCTTAATGACACTTTGTGGCTCTCCCAAATGGGGAAGCACAGACTTGAACCCAAAATTTTCTAAATGTTTAGACGGAAGGGCAAAAACTTGTGTAAGACCGTCTCACCATGAGACGGGTCGGGTCGGGGTCGAGTCAATATGCATATGTAACACTTATATGCACAAATGTCATACTTATATGCTTAAATGCAATACTAATCAGGAATAAAATTTTTGTTACTTATAAGGGTAAATGTAATACTTTTAAGGGAAAATACAATACTTTTACATTTCGATTTAAAAGTATTACATTTTATCATAAAAGTATTATATTTGCCCTTATTTTATAAGGGGCAGTTGTCAACATTACTTATTATGAAAAATGTATTACTTTTTCTCTTATAAGTAACAAAAATTGTATTCTTGATTAGTGTTATATTTGAGCATATAAGTATGACATTTGCACATATAAGTATGACATTTGCATGGTGCTTTGACCCGACCCGACCCGTCTCACGAATAAGGATCCGTGAGACGGTCTCACACAAGTGTGACCCAGACGGAAGACATTTTCTAAATTATTTATTTTTATATACTTATCTTTTCCATCATATCTTTTCAAGCTAGTTTTTGAATTATTATTACCACCACCATAACACCATCATCACCACTACTACCCCAACAACAATCACCACACCACTTATTATTATTATTGTTATTATTACTATTACTATTACTATTATTATTATTATGTAACAAATAGTATATTCATGCCAAGACCTTGTGGTCTAGTGGCATTAAGTTGCACTCCCAAATGAGAGGTTGTTGGTTTGAGCCTAACCATTTTTCAGAAAACATTTTCTAAGTTATTACTCCGTAAGTAATAAAATAATAAGAGTGAATTTCATTTTTTGTCCTTAAATTATATGTGACAGTTCACTTTTAGTTCTTTTTCAAAAATCCCATTTGGTCCTAGTATTATTGTAGCATGACAATTTTTTGTCATTCGCCTACAAAATTATTGAACTGTTGTTAAATACAATGACATTTTGGACTTTTTTTGTACAAAGTGAGTTGACTCGTTATATTTTTATTTTTAATTTTTTGAAAAAAATCATAATTGAAGACCTAAATGCCATTGTATTTTATAAAATTTAACTGTTTTTTTTTATAGAGGACCAAAAATAGTTATGTCATAATAATATTAGGACCAAAGGGGAATCTTTTGAAAAAAAAAGGACTAAAAATGAATTGTCACATATAAATTTAAAACAAAAAAAAAAGGAATTTTTTGAGTACTACTGCCAAAGACCTTGTGGTCTAATCGCACCAGGTGTCCGGGTTTACACTCTCACATGAATGATGGGAGTGGGTTCGAGCCTTAGTGGAGGCAACTGTTGACTCTTTGTGTTTCAGTAGGTTGAGAAAGTAGAATTGACTCTTTGTGCCAATATGAACAGATACTATATTGTAACAGAGTCTACTCAAAAAAACTCAGTAACACAATACATTCACGTTGCCCCAAATATAGTTACTTTATTGCAAATTATTTTTGGACCCGGGTCACCCTTGTTACTTTGTAGACTTGGTTTGCTCAACCCATAAACAAAACTACTATTGTGGGCCAAGTCGGAATGGTTGGGCAATTTATATCATGGACCAGGGTCCACACATACACGTGCTACATATTTACATATTTTTCAAATCTTATTTAGGTAATAATTTGTATTCATAGGCACATAATTCACAACACAAGATACAAAAATTCATAACATAAAACATAATTACTAATTTGTTTTAAATACATAATCCATACTCGCACAAAGAGTCAATTTGCATCCACTAAGGCTCAACCTCATGACCTCCCATATGGGAGAGTCACTACATATCATATGAACATAAGGCGCTTGGTTAATGAGTCCTATATTATTTGCTACAAATAAAATAATGCCCGACCCTTTACAATAACCAATTATTCTACCCTTGACAAAGTTCATCTTGTATTGTAAATCCCGATTTAAAAATTATATACATGTAGACATAAAGTTAACATATTATGTGCCTTTAGGGATGATCATAGTTCGGTTCAAATCGTCCAGTTCGAATCAAACCGTGTACTGTAGGAAGCGAATCGGAATCGAAACTGTACAAACGATTTTGGTTCCAGTTCTCGTTCCAACTTGTAAGAAAAAACAATTTAAAGTTTAATCATTATTTGATTAAATTTTAAATAATTATTATTTGATTAAATATTAAGTGACAATTATTTGATTAAAGTATAAGCTTTATATAACAATTTAAAGTTTAACTTTAACAATTATTCGTATTTTTAATTTAACTTTAAAGTTTAAATATTTGATATAACCATTGTAAAAAATTATAATGAAAGACTTTCAAAAAAATAAATAATTGTTGAATTTTGACTTTTTAAAAATCAATTAGAACCAATGGATCAAACTGGAACCGGAACCTTCCTAGTGGATTTCGGTTTCGGTTTGCCATTTTCTGAAATCGAGAACCGTCGGTTCAGAACCAAAACTGGATTGGAAACGAACCATAATTTACACATGTGTGCCTTCAATTAATAAATTATGTGTTTTCTTTTGGGGTAAGTTCACGAGGTCTTTCTCTGTCCGTGTAACGGTCCAGGCCCACCCACGTTCGCTCCGGGAGGCACAAGAGCTGGCCTAGGGGTAGACATTCTATGAATGAACAATTACCGTTCTCAAAATCTGAAGTTACAAGAAGAATGTTACCAAAGAAAAATGAGTCTTAGGTACGCATTCCAAATTAGATTTCTTTAAAAAAAGGCCTAGACAAAATATGTAGTGTAAAAAACAAGGTGCAAAATTAAAGTAGTCACATCGGTTGAAAATCAGAAAAAGCAAGGTCCAGTTCATGATTTCAGGAAATGATAAACCAGAATGAACTAGCAGTTCGACTTAAACTGCATATTCAAACTTTTTATTTTGGTAAATTTTAATTTTTAAAATAGTTCAAATTCTACATTTATTTTATTTTTTTTCTAGTTCGGAATTAGAACTGACGGATCCGGTTATGAACCGCAACCAGAATCGTCCCTACGGTTTCTATTCGGTTGCAACAGTGTTAAATTAGTTCGAACCGAATCATAGTCATTCCTACATATAAGTAATAATTTGTTAGAGAAAAAAATAAATGAAATATTTATTTTAAAGGTAAAAATGTCCATTTAAAATAGGGATAAATGTCAAATATGTCCCTAAACTTTACACCAAAAGTCAATTAGACCCCTAAACTTTTAAAGAGGCCAATTAAACTCTCAAACATGTCAAATTGAGGCAATGAAGCCCCCAAACAGGTAAATGACCAGTTATTATAGGTCATTTGTATTAGTCCGGTGATGACGACTTCCGGCGAACGGCGACAACCGAGTCGTCGCCGGTCGCCATCTCCGATGACTCGCGGGAGAAGGCAAACTGGTGACTTTTTCCGGCTATTTTTATCGGTAACATGTTGGTTACTGGTAAGTTTGATGTATTTGACTCAATTTGACATGTTTGACGGTTTAGTTGATCCTTTTTAAAGTTTAGGGATTTAATTGACATTTGGTGTAAAGTTTAGAGGTTTATTTGACCATTTTCCCTTTAAAATAAAATGAGAAAAATTGTCACTTTCAAAATAATTGAGAGGCTAATGTGAATACATGAATAATTCAAAGAGAAAAAAATGCTATATACATATAATTCAAGGAGAGAAAATGTCATTTTCTTCTCAAATATGTTTTGAAAAGAATTATAAAAGTTAAAAAATCGTAACAATTAACCCAGCGTTAAAACAATAATACTCATAGTTTTGCCAAGGGACGGAGCTACAATGGGGGCAATGGAGGCAGCTGCCCCACTCACCCCACCCCCAACCCCCACCCCGTATATAGCGTTGTATGTATATATGTATATATAATATCTGTTTTAGATATAAATATATCAAAACAGATATAGTAAACAATGGATTAGCTAGACAAGGTGGTAGATGCGTGCATTTCTTTGTGAAAAGTCGCGTGAATCTCGAAGGCAACATAGTGTCTTTATGGCGCTTCTTTTATAGCTTTTTTAATAATACATATATATAAACTAAAAATAGATAAATGTAAAAAAAAGAAGGTTAGGTTGATTAGTTGGTAGATGTGTGTTTGTGCTAAGAAATGTTATGATCAATTCCTTTCATTGCTTCGACAAAGCTTTATGAATTTTTTAATATATATATATATATATATATATATATATATATATTTATTTATTTATTTATTTATTAATAATGAGATATGTAATTTATAGTGCGTTTTCTATTTGAATTATTTTATAAAATTAATTATGTTTCATATTTTGTTATGAATATTTTTAAAAAATTTTGATTTGTTTTATTTTTCGCCTATATCCAACAATATTTATGATTATATTTTTAAATTGTTTTTGTTTTTAACCATCGCTTTTATTGTAATATTCCGTTCACTGGAAGTAATTTCTGATTCCGTCCCTAATTTTGTCCGCACGAGATTAGCTTATTTGTTCAATAAATAATTTTTTTTTTTTTGAGAAAATAATACCCGTGGTTTTTGTACCTTTTCCAAGATTGACAACAGGTTAGAGGCTTAGAATTGCCGACCCGCTTCCCATTCATTTGCCGTGATAGAAAAGTGAAAACGAACCAAAATTCATTTGCCGACCCGCTTGCATTCTTGCTTGCTTTTCTTCAACTTGAAAAATCCCAAGTACCGGTGCCAAATACATTAACACACTTGACACAGCCCAACCAAAACAACTGATAATGGCGCTCATAGAAGCCGATGAACTTCTCCGTCTCCAGAAGGTTAATCCAACCCCCTATTCGCTTAACAATTGAATCTTTGTGAGCGCACTCCATTTTTTGGATGGAGTTTTCCGCTTTTTCTTGATCTGGGTTTTGTGTGTTTCAACACTTGTGTTGATTGGGTTCTGTTATTTATGTGTTTAATCTTCCCCTCTTTGGCTCTTGTATTTGGGTACTAAATGCTGTCATTTGACTCTAAATTGTAATGTAGGTGTCACTGACAAGGGAAGAAGCAGAAATACTAAATTCTTGGAGGAACAATGCTATTAGGGATTTGGGTATCGGCATGGGTATTGCTTCCATTGCTAGTTGGTTAGGTACATTATCTAAACACCGTAGAATTTTGAGTTCTAGTCAAATTGGTTTTTACTCTACATATGTATTTAGATGTACTATCTCCTGTGGCTGTTTATTGATACTTATGTTTGGTTTCTGACCAAGGTTATTCATTGAATAAAAGACTTGGATATGCCTTCTTTTATTTTTGGCTATGAAGATTAATATTAGAATCCATTTTTGGGTCAAAAAATAAGTAGGAGGTCTACTCATGTACAGTTTGCTTGCATTAGTTCAAGTATGTGTGGTTGTAAGTCACACTCACATGCCCTGTTTGTTTGGCATTCACAGAATTAAATGTCTTATGAGTTATATCCTGTATACTTGATGCCCTTTGCTGTGTTTTCTCTACACTGATTAATGGATTCAAAGACTAGAATTCAGGCATATAAGGTGAAGTGTTCGTATGTGCAATCAACTAAGTCTAGCCTTGTACATATCATTATTAGTTATTACATAATTACAAACTGGTTTTGTTCTTGTATTGTTCTCCGCATGACCATTTTACTTTGTGTTCTGTTGCACCTGCAGTATATACAACTCGTGAATTGCCTAGCTAAATTATCTCATTTTCCTTTATTTTTCTGCAGTAACTGGAAGGCTAAATAATTTTTTTCGTGCTAACATCGCAGCAGGTAACACCTAAAGTATTTCACTGTTCTAAATTTTCAGTCCATATTGTTAGACTTCACATTTATAAATTTGTGGTTCCATCTTCTTTACCTGGCACCAATTCATGTAATCTTCAAAATAGTTATGAGTAGATGCAATCGAGAGATTAATTATACCTCTCTAGACACCACTTATAGAAAAGGAAAATAAAGATGTGGTGGCCATGAGCATATTAAAACTTTAAGGTTCTTTCTTACTGAAACATGTGTATATTTGTGGACATTTTCCATTTCAAACATTTTTTTCCAGTTTTTATTTGCTTTGCAAAATTACATAACACTTTCTTAGTTGGAAATTTGTAAGTATTCCAATTTAAAAAACAATGAAGCTTGTTGAAATTTGGATTATTCTTCATGTAGAAAAAACTAATGCAGGTGTGGGTGGGTGGCAGTGTTCTGTCTTCTCTGGTTGTGGGTGGGGCTGTGGGGGTTGTATCAATTGTGGCCAGTTGATGGTGGTTGCCCTGATACATTATGGGGGCTTGGTGGACTAGTGGTTATTTCTAGGAAGTTCATGTAATTGGAGAAGCCTTATTTTTTACAATTACATTACATAGTTTAGTTATTTGGAAACTACTAAATAGTTATTAGCGTATTATTTAGGTTAGTTATTTGGGATCTACTAAATAGTGTTATTTAGCTTATTACACTTCTTAGTTTGGAATGGAAGCAGAATTTTCATCCCAATATTAGGGTCAAGGGGGTTTTGGGTCTCAAGAAACCCAACTTTTTCTTTTCGTTTTCCAACTACTATTCTTTGTTCTTTTTCCGTTGTGTTTTCTTGCTTATGTAGTCAACATGCAACATTGGTTCTGATGCCGTTGTCTTGGGTGTCAGTTGGTTTTAGTTCAGCTCTCTCTCGGAATTAGTGAAGGAGTTTCACTTAATAAGAAAGTTCTACAAACAACATCTTGGAGAATTGGGTGAAGATGATGATGAACTAAAACAATCAATAACTAAATTCCTCAAAGACCATTTGAAAACACCAACAACTGATATACCCACTTCCTTGAGCATTCAACAAACAGAGGGTGATGTTACTTCACTCAACGTGGATGATTGATCCTTCACAGTCATTATTGATCATCCATATGTTGAATTGTTGAGATAGTGTTGGATTCAAGCCAGTGTTACAGCCAATCCTAGCGATGGAACCAATGTTATGAGTTCACATTTTAGGCAAACAACACAAAGGGAAAATCCGAAAATAAGGAGGAATAGCAATTGGAAAAGGAAAAGAAAACGCTCTGTTTACTTGAGACCCAAAACTCCATTGTTCCTTATATATTGAGATTAAAATTTTGCTTCCTTAAATTGTAAATAATTGTCCCTTTATCATAGAGCAGTACAATTATTTCTAGACCTAAGAATGATTGATTATTGGGAAAAGGGTCAAATAGACCCCTGAACTTTACTCAAAAGTGCAATTAGGCCCTCGAACTTTAAAAAAGTTCAATTAAACACTTGAACTTGTCATTTTGGTGCGTCTAAACCCAGTACCCGGTTATTCACTTGAAATAACCGGTTACTTTAAATTCCGGCGATATTCCAGCGAGAAAAGAATTTTCTGGCGACAATATTAAAAAAGAAAAAAAAAAAAAAAAACAAACCACCGGAGAAGGCAAGAAGACGACCAGCAGTCGCCTTCTCCCATGGAGAAGGCGACCTTGGTCGTATTTCTAATGGGAGAAGACGACTGCTGCTGGTCGTCTTCTCCCATTAGAAATACGACCAAGGTCGCCTTCTCCATGGGAGAAGGCGACTGCTGGTCGTCTTCTCCCATTAGAAATACGACCAAGGTCGCCTTCTCCATGGGAGAAGGCGACTGCTGGTCGTCTTCTCCCATTAGAAATACGACCAAGGTCGCCTTCTCCATGGGAGAAGGCGACTGCTGGTCGTCTTCTCCCATTAGAAATACGACCAAGGTCGCCTTCTCCATGGGAGAAGGCGACTGCTGGTCGTCTTCTCCCATTAGAAATACGACCAAGGTCGCCTTCTCCATGGGAGAAGGCGACTGCTGGTCGTCTTCTCCCATTAGAAATACGACCAAGGTCGCCTTCTCCATGGGAGAAGGCGACTGCTGGTCGTCTTCTCCCATTAGAAATACGACCAAGGTCGCCTTCTCCATGGGAGAAGGCGACTGCTGGTCGTCTTCTCCCATTAGAAATACGACCAAGGTCGCCTTCTCCATGGGAGAAGGCGACTGCTGGTCGTCTTCTCCCATTAGAAATACGACCAAGGTCGCCTTCTCCATGGGAGAAGGCGACTGCTGGTCGTCTTCTCCCATTAGAAATACGACCAAGGTCGCCTTCTCCATGGGAGAAGGCGACTGCTGGTCGTCTTCTCCCATTAGAAATACGACCAAGGTCGCCTTCTCCATGGGAGAAGGCGACTGCTGGTCGTCTTCTCCCATTAGAAATACGACCAAGGTCGCCTTCTCCATGGGAGAAGGCGACTGCTGGTCGTCTTCTCCCATTAGAAATACGACCAAGGTCGCCTTCTCCATGGGAGAAGGCGACTGCTGGTCGTCTTCTCCCATTAGAAATACGACCAAGGTCGCCTTCTCCATGGGAGAAGGCGACTGCTGGTCGTCTTCTCCCATTAGAAATACGACCAAGGTCGCCTTCTCCATGGGAGAAGGCGACTGCTGGTCGTCTTCTCCCATTAGAAATACGACCAAGGTCGCCTTCTCCATGGGAGAAGGCGACTGCTGGTCGTCTTCTCCCATTAGAAATACGACCAAGGTCGCCTTCTCCATGGGAGAAGGCGACTGCTGGTCGTCTTCTCCCATTGGAGAGGACGACCGGACCGGTCGTCTTCTCCGGGAAAAGACGACCGGTTTCCGGCAGTTTTTTTTTTTTTTTTTTTTGTTTTTTAAAAATTCCGGTTGTGAACAGTAATAATGGCCGGTCAACGTCAATAATTTACCGGAAACTTGTTGGTTACCGGTAAATTAGACTTATTTGACTCATTTTGATAAGTTTAAGTGTTTAATTGAACTTTTTTAAAGTTCGAGGGCCTAATTGCACTTTTGAGTAAAGTTCAGGGGTCTATTTGACCCTTTTCCCTTGATTATTTGGTAGTTTCTAAATAACTAAACTTTCTAAACTAATTTGAAGATAAGCTAAATAATTATTTAGTAGTTTCCAAATAACTAAGCATAATAAGCTAAATAACTATTTAGTAATTTCCTAATAACTAAACTATGTAGTATGTACTCTAATTGTTCTAAAATAAGGCTTCTCCAATCACATCAACTTCCTAAATAACGACACCCTAAAGATGTATCACTGGGAGTGGGAGCAATGGTTGTGTGGTGGTTCACACCATTGTTGTTAGGGCAGACTTTCAATGCGAGGTGCCACCGACCGCCTAGGCGATGAGTACTAAGTTATGCAATAATTTAGCATTTCCAGCATGCGAGAGACATCTTCTTAGGCTCTCAGCTACGTATTAGTAGGTTTTTTTTTTAAGGCGAGGCGAGCTCGTTAGGTCACCAGTCTCCACCAACGGGACGCCTAGGTCATGCCTTAACAACATGGTTCAAACATGATTTTCATGTGGAAAAAGCAAGTGAAATGACCGCTCAATTACTTTTTAAAATTTGGAAAGCATCATATTGAAAAGTTCCACATTCTTTTTTCTTTTTTTAGTGGGGAATCGGAAAATGGAGTTTTTTGTTGTCAAATTTGGAGAACAATCACCTTTCAACATAGAACATTTCTATTTCATCCAGTTTTGAAAGATTGTATTTACTGCGCGGCTAAACAAGCAATGGAGTTTTCAAAAAAATGTGTAGATGAGGTGTATAGAATGAAACTATTGCTGCATCTATCTAATTTATAGTGCTTTCCCCTCCCCCTGCATCTGTTCATACTGAAGTATTTGTGTACATATTTTGTATGTTTTCCTTTGTAAAATCACTTGAGAGATTCCAAAAATGATTCCTTCATGGAGGTTTCTTTCTGTTATCATATTAATGTTATTTTCTCATAGCTGCTGGTATCTCTTTCGGCCTATGGAGATGTTCCAAGTCCCTGGAATCAAGTGTTGAACAGAGTCTCTCACTGCATGGAACTCGATTGCAAAGAGAAGTAGCTGGAATGTATGTTTCTGAATTGTTTTTACCTCGTGTTTTTATTTTCTTTGATTTCTGAATGTCTTTTGTGCATTTCAATTCTAGTATTTATCTTCCCTCTTGAACTGTGTAGTGATTTAGTGTTCCAATACTACAGAATGGTGAAAAAGTACCCACACGATTCTTGGGGAATGCAACTTGTCTCCAAATATTTTGTCTCTGAGAATGTTTACGATGATTCATCATCAGACATGCCAAAACAAAGGTGGCGCTTAAGGAATTTCTTTAGTGCAAATTTGGATTCTTTCCAAAGGACAGTAGAAGACTCTTATGAGAACGCAACTCATTTGGAGGGGAATAATATGAAAAAACCTACTGCCGGAGAAGATTCTTTTGTTTCCAGAAGAAAAACCAACCAGAAGTCTGATCTTGAGCAAAAGAAAGTCGGTGTGAGTTACCTTTTAAAACTCAATCACTACTCTACTAACATACTTTTTTCATTGTAGTATCTGAAAGCACCTATGCACATGTGTTGTCATTGTGCATACAAATGATAAGGGGGGAATTACGGAGGAAATCAAATTTCATTGTTTGGTAGGCAGGAATAAAAGTGTTTGGTAGATATGGGAATTGAAAGGGAAGAAGTGATATAAAAACTAAATGCCCTGTAACAATAATAATAATAATAACTCCCTTTTTGGTAAAGAGGGAGGGGTAGGATTGTCCATACAACACATTTTTTCTTCCCATCTAGCTTGGAATTGCAATCTTGTGTGTATGTGTTGGGGGTGGGGGTAGGATTTTCAGGTCCATGGAATGAGGGAATTGCAATTCCCTCCAAGCAAACAATGTAATTTTACATGTTAAGAATTATGTAGGAAAGGAATTTCAATTCCTTCCAACCAAACAGCCTGTTAGTGTAGCAAACTGAAACTATAGTGTTTTCTGAAAAAGTCTATTTGATACTTCATACCTAACACTCATAGGTAGTTTAGAGTTCTTGTTCTGCTCCAAGCCTCCAACTGAATGCATTATTATACTGTTACAGATGACTGCAGATGACGATGCAACATCAGACCCGTTTGACTGTATTTTCGGGCCTGCTGACAACGTGGATGAGATTCATCACCAATCCCCCGATGCATCCCACACATTGCCTCGAAAACATGGTAGAAGCCACAGGCGATCTCGCCGCAGGCATCAGACACACCACCAGGAGACTTCTGACCCGCACAACCAGTCTTGACACTTCAGGTGCTCCCGACTTGTTTTATGGCGTACTGGACGTGCTTATGACTCAGAAGAAGACTTTCTTGTACTGTTAGATTGTGTATGAATTGATGGTTTATCAAATCTTACTGTTAATTCACAAGGCTACTTAGATAATAAATGGATTTCAGCAGATAGCTTGGTGTAGTGAGTGATAGCTGCTTGTACATATAGGTAAAAAAAAAACTGTAAAGCCAATGAGGCTATGAATTATGATTATGATTTATATTTAAATTAAGTAATCTTTACTGAATATGCAATGGCAATGTGTGGTAAAACTTTTACCTGTTATGGATTGTGATTAGGAATTGCAAATCATTTATAAGGGAAAATGCCATTTTTCTCCTTTGGATTATATGGTTATATTGCTTTTTCTCCCAGAATTATTATGTATTCACATTAGTTCCTTAATTATTTCAAAAGTGACAATTTTTCTCCCTTTTATATTAATAATAAACATTTTTACTCTTAAAAAATAAGTATTTAATTTATTGATGGACTAACGTGAATATATGAATAATTAAGAAAAAAAAAACCTAAAAAAAGTGTCATTTTCTCTATTTCAAGTTGCCTATGGATTGCATTGTAAGTTAAAAAAAACATTCCTATATCCAATAATTTGTATGGAGTAGTATGTTCCAAGAATCTCTATGAATAAAGAAATAACTTTACATTCTACTTTAACTATTTATAACAAACGTCACACTATTCATTTTTATTTATTAGTAGTTCACATTTTTACTATTTAATATTCTATAAATATTTATAGACATCTCATCATCAATCAGTAGTTATATCGTGGACCATGGTCCACAAAGTTTTATGGATCGTGGTTTAAAAACGGCACCGTTTCTTTAAGTAAAGAAATGACTGCCGTCACATTTTAATGGAGCTCCGTAAATGAAATTACAGTTTATCTCAAATGATATTGCCTCACATTTGTTTTTATATTATCAAATGAAACTGTAGATATCGAAGTGAAACTGTAGTTGTGTTGAAAGAAAACTGCAATGTATATAAAATGAAATTGAATAATAGTTTCACATATTTGAGTGTATATTGTCTAATGAAACTGTAGTTATATCGAAATGATATTGTAATTGTGTTATAATGAAATTATAGTGTATATAAAATGAAACTGAATAACAGTTTCACATATTTGAGTGTATACTGTTGAATGAAACTGTAGTTGTGTTAAAAGAAAACTGCAGTGTATATAAAATGAAACTGAATAACAATTTCACATATTTGCGTGTATATTGTCCAATATAATGAAACTGTAGTTATATCGAATGATACTGTAGTTGTGTTGTAATGAAACTATAGTGTATATAAAATGAAAATGAATAACAGTTTCACATATTTGGGTGTATAATATTGAATGAAACTATAGTTATATCGAAATGAAACTGTAGTTGTGTTGAAAGGGAACTGTAGTGTATATAAAATGAAATTGAATATGTTATACACACATAGTTACTTTTTGTGGAACGGCGCGGAACGAATGACGTTTCTTTTCATTACAAGAAACGACACCGTTTGGATGCGTGGAGTACCATGCTTTGTGGACCGCAGTCCACAGTAAAATTTGCAATCTTCAATGGAGTGGGCTTTTTGCAAAAAAAAAATAAAAAAAATGGAGTGGTTTTTCGAGTGGAAGAATGCCCAATGTAAATTTGAACTTATTTTTAAAAATGACATTTAGATGAGTTAGATTGTAAATCAAGATTAAATCACTTTTAACTTAAACTCTTAGAGTTCAAATCTTAGAAATATAATTATCTTAAAATTTATGAAGGACTATTTTGCCATCTACCTAAACTGAACATTTGTTTGAGATTCTTATGTACCCGAGTAAGGACATTTATGATGACGAAAACAAAAGTTAAATTGAAAGTACCACAATTTATAGGATGTTTGGTTAGAAGGAAGGAATTAAGGGGGGAAAATTGTAATTTCGTGAGAAAAGAATAATATTGTAATAAAGTAAGAATTCAAATTACATTATTTCACAAGGAGAAATAGAATTATTGGAATGGAAAGGAAAAAGGTAATATAAATACTAAAAGAGTTAATTCTCAAAATGGTCATTCGACTGTGGCTTTTTCTTAATTTAGTACCTTGACTTTTAATTGCACCTAATATGGTCTCCAGACTATTCAATTTTAAGCCAAACTGGTCAGCCGTTAGATGTGGCGTGAATTGGGTGTTAAAAAGAGAGGCAAAATGGGTAAATCAAGTGTTGTTCTCCAATTTAAAGGATATGCGTCCCCAATTCAGCTGATTGCGCAATTTTCTCTTCAAATTAGGTTATTTCTCTCTTCAAGTTGCATTCAAAATGTGGAAAAATAATTTAAAGGCCAAAAGAGTTCATCTTCAACTTCATTTACAAACTTCCCAAGGCAAAGATTTAAGTATGGAGATGTTCCTATTCGTTTTTGTCACTGTGGGTCACAATGGAGTATCCAAACATCATGGACCAATGAAAATCCCGGTCGGAGATTCTGGGTTTGTGGAGGAAGTAATGTTAGTCAAAACTGTTATCCTTTTATTTATTTATTTATTTTTATTATTAATTTTATGGTATAATGTTGAGAAATTATCTTTACAGGGTAGGGTTGGTTGTGGATTTCAAGAATGGTTTGACCCTCCAATGTGTTATAGATCAAAGAAGATAATTCCCGGACTATTAAGAATAATTAACCGAATGAGGAAGAAATTGAGAGGTTACGGGCAATTGTCAACAGTGGTGATGTTACTCTCCCAAGAACTTGTAATTGTGGCAGTAGAAGATGGTTTTGGTTTAGGTTTAGGTTCATATGTTTCACTGTAATTGTAGTAATAATGTTTGTGTTTTCCCTTAAGTCTAGTACTGTGGAATTGGCTAGTAATTTCCCTAGATTGCTGCCATGAATTATGTGTTTTCAGTATGTAATGAATAAAAGAAACCTTAATGTTTAATGTTGTTCATGTTGGTTGGTCAGAATGTTTACCCATAAAGAGACCTTAATGGTTAGCTGCTCATCAACTTCTTATATATAAATTGCCAAGTTCACAAAACACAATCCAAAATAGAACTAAGCTACTCATATCAACTTCTAACATGCTCATTCTTATATATAAATGGGCAGATTACATGGCTATTCCAAAACATATTACATGGCCATCAAAAAACACAATCCAAAATAAACATCAATTGTCAAGTATCTAAAACAGATTACATAGCCATTCAAAAATAGTTTAATACTAAGATTATGACATTGCCATTCAATGTCTATTGGTTCTTTGCTATTGCCACCAACTTTGGATTTGAAATTCATAGTAGACCTTGTCCTGTACTTCCTCCTTATACCAAGAGTCTTCATGGTATTTGTAGGGGTCCTTTTTGCAGGGGGCCTTTTGGCAGGGGGTGGAGAAGCTGGGAGGTTGTTGTCACCCTCATCTTCTAAAGCTTCAGGTCCTGTCTGCACTGGTATTTCTTCTGCCATGTTATAGGACTGACTCTGCATTTGGTAAGTAAGTAAGTAATTAGGACGACCATTACAATGTAATCAGATTTAAATAATGCATTAGACCAATTTTTACCTCAATTGGAATGTCTACTGGAATGCCTACTAAAGTGTGCAGTCCTTGGAATGAGTTGTCAACTCCAACTTCAACCTATTACATAAATAAGACATGCATTTACTCAAAGTACTCCAACTAAAACCTATTACATCATACAAGTATGCAATTACCTCAAATAGCCCTGCCAATAATTGATTTGTGATGGGAACTTCTCTTTGCTGTTGTGTATTGCCTCTTACATTTGCCTAGTAATAATAAACAATCATGGTTAATAAAGTAACATGATATGTATTGAAGTATGTAATAAAGGAGTTAAAACTCATAGTCTGCAATCATGGTTAATAAAGTAACATGATATGTATTGAAGTATGAAATAAAGGATTTAAAACTCACAGTCTGTTTTGGTTGCAAAGGGCACCTTCTTTTGTTATGGCATGATTTTTTACACAATGTGCAGTGAAGAGGAACATGTGTTCTTGAAATATGGATCCCATCTTTTGAAATTTGTTCAGCAACTGTTTTTCCCTTTGAATTTTCATCTAAACCTGTCTTCCTTAATTTCTTAGGCCTATCAGGCCTTGTTTTGAACAAAGGAGGCAAAAGTGGTTCCCTATGAGTTATAGGCCATTCATTTGGCCCAGCCATTGGCTTGATTGAAGCTTCATACACCTTCAAATATGTCTCAATAGAGTAGCAGTTGTCAACATAATCCAGGACATTATGTTTCTTCATCCAAATGACACATATAGCATGCTTACAGGGAACTCCTGTAAGATCCCATTTTCTGCAAGAACAACTTCTCCTTACCAAATCAATCTTATGATGCTCTCCAGTGTGCATTCCAGTGATCTCAAACAGCATTAAATCACATTGAATAGGCAAATAAGATCCTGCATATTTCTCCTCAACTGCCAGTTTCCATAGGATTCTAGGACATATTCTGCCAGACCATTTGGTTGCTGCTTCTTTATTCTTAAACAGTCTTACCATAAGAATTGTCCTCATCTTTTCCAAACAACTAATCAGTGGATAATACCTAGCATCAAGAATCATGGCATTAAAGCACTCAGACACATTGTTCACTAAAATGTCACATAAAGCATCAGTGCCAAAGTGTGACCTAGACCATTCAGAGGGGTGTTTGTCTCCAAGCCAATCAAATGCATTCACATCCAAGTCTTTCATCTTCCTCATTGCTTCTGTAAAAGAGTTAACTGTTGTGGCTCGAGCTGCAGCCCACAAAGTCTCCTTAATTACCTTTCCATGGAATCCAGCAACCTTCATGTTGAAATACAAGTGTCTGACACAAAATCTGTGACTAACACGGGGGAGAATACTATGAAATGCTGGAATCAAACCCTTCTGCTTGTCAGACACAAATGTGTACCTATGTTCTTCACTGTCACAAATACCTAGATCATGTTTAAGCAGTGCTAAAAACCAAGACCATGACTCCTTATTCTCACCCTCAGCAAGTGCATAAGCTATAGGAAAAATTCCATCATTTGGGTCCATTGTTGTTGCTGTAAGCAAGTAACCCCAATATGTAGACCTCAAGTGGCAACCATCAACACCAATAATATTCCTACAATGTGCAAATCCAATTCTGCAAGCCTCCCAACATATGTACCATCTTAAGAATCTTTTCTGTCCTCCCTCTTCTATAAATTCACTCATCTTTACAATAGAAGTAGTGTTAGGATTTGATCTTTGGATTTCAAGGTAGTAGCTCTAAAACTTTTTAAAGTAGTCCTCCATTTCTCCAGTTAGGTTAGCCCTAGCAAATTTCATAGCCTTATAAGTCACCTTTTGAGATATATGGAACCCTTGATCTGTTGCCACTCTGTTTCTAAACTCACTTACTTTCCATTCAGAATTGCTACCAATTTCTTTCTTCCACTTCTTTGTAATTCTTCTTGAGCTAACCATTGTGTTCTCATACACCCGAGAACACCCATCATGGTTATCATTAAAAATAGAAATTCTCCAACAGTTATCATTCTCATTCTTCCTAAGGGTTATGTACCATGGATAGTCACTTTGCTTGCACTTGGCTACTAATTTGATTTTATCATTCCTTACAAATTTTAAATCCTTACCATCTTTGAATGCATACTTTACAATGGCTTCTTTAAACTCAGATTTAGTCCCAGATGTCATACCCATAGTAAATTTAGGACATTCCATATCACAAGCCCTAAACTGTGGCCAAATGTCATCTTCAACTTCCTCATCACTACCATGTGGAGTCCCTTCATTAGAAAAGTTCACTTCCTCATTCACTGCACACTCATTTTCCTTATCTTGCACATTTGCACTTGATCCAACCCCCTAAAACTCTACAGTAAGATCTACTGCCTTATCAAATGCAATATCATCAATCCTTCCCTCTTCTTCTAACTCATAATCACAATCAAATTCTCCATCAATTTCTTCACCACTCAATTCCCTGTCACTAACTTCCCCACCACTAACTTACCTCCCGTTTTCACCATTATCTATCCAAACCTCTATTTCCCTTGACTTACCTTCAAATCAATTAAATCCCATGCTTCAAGATCTGACAGAATCTCAATCAATCCATTTCCCCCCTAGGCCATATAACCTATTTTCATTTCTATTATACCCTAATTCTTCAACTTTTTCTTGCAAAATTATATAACCCCATTCATCAACATCAACATCAACATAATCAAAATATTCTAACTGCCCTCCAATATAGGTTAGAGATTCAGTTTGTTGTACTTTACCACCATGTCTTATTTTAAGTGTAAATAGGTCACTTTCGTCATGGTCATCTGATTTTTTACATGAAAGAAGACAAAAAAAAACTAAATGAATAGGCAGTAAAATGGGCAGTATTAAGCAAGCAGTAAAATGGGCAGTAATGCAAGGAACTTTAATAAAGACAGTTGTTTAATGCTTAATGCAATCCAAAACCAACAACTTTAATAAAGACAGTGGTTCCCTTACAGCCCAAAGATAGTGTGTGTTCCCAGATAGTGGTCCCCTTACAGTAATACATACCAACAATTTTGTATGTAATACATACCAACACAATGGAACAAAAACACATAAAACAAACAGACATAATGGTCCCCAATCCATCTGGGAACACACACTGCTCAACAAAAGCACACACCAGGAACACATGGACATCCACTTGCATTTTAATATACAAACATATATAAAGCATCAAAAGAACATATATAAAGCTAGAAGCAACAAATAAACAAACATAGAAAGCATATCTAACCTATAAAGCAACATATAAAGTAGCACACAAGGACTAACCGTAATTTGGCAGTTCGGAACCCGGACCATATTGTCTTTGGTTGGGGAAAATCGTCAATGGCTGTGGATATTCGTCGATGGCAATGGATAATCGTTGATGGCTAGAGAAATTCGTTGATGCTATGGATACGAGGAAGAAATAAAAAATAGGGCATAATTTGGGGAAGAAATCGCATAGTGTTTCGCTAATTTGGGGATGAAATGGACTGGTCAACTGGTTTGAACGACAAAGCACTTGGATTGTCCATTTTGCCCTTGTGTTTAACGCCAGGTTGACGACAAAGCAAACGGAGACCAGTTTGGCTTAAAATTGAATAGTCTGGGGACCACATTGGGTGTAATTAAAAGTCAAAGCACCAAATTAAGAAAAGGCCGTAGTCGGAGGACCATTTTGAGTATTTTCTCAATACTAAAATGTCATTGTGTAATAATATTCAGAGTATATTACCGAAATGTTCCCTCAACTATTGTGGAATTACCAATTTGGTTCTCGACAATTTTTCGTGCTCAATTAAGTCCTTCGACTTTGAAAATTTTAACCAATTTGGTCCTCCGTTTATTTTGCCGTTAAACATCCGTTAAAATCGGGACCAAATTGGTAATTTTACTTTAGTCAAGGGACTAAATTGATAATTTTGCTATAGTTAAGAGACCATTTCAGTGAAAATTTAATTATCAATTTGGTCCCTTGACTATAGTAAAATTACCAATTTGGTCTCATGACTATACCAAAATTACCAATTTGGTCCTGATTTAACGGATGTTTAACGGCAAAATAAACGGAGGATCAAATTGGTTAAAATTTTCAAAGTCGAGGGACTTAATTGGGCACGAAAAATTATCGAGAACCAAATTGATAATTTTGCAATAGTCGAGAGACCATTTTGTTAATAAACTCTAATATTGATAACAATATTCAAAGGTAAATATGTTATTTTTTTCTTTTTCCCTTTTCTTTGTATGGATGAATTGCAATTCCTCCAACTAAACAATATATAATTTCTCCTTGCAATTACATAGATATTAAATTACAATTCATGCCAACCAAACACTCCATTACATTCTCATCATTTCCACGCTAAAAGTAAGAAATGAGCAACATTGGTGTGCGGCTCTAATGTACCCAACTAAGAAACTTGCAAATTAATTAATATTCTCCCAAAAGGTTTTAATTTGGTCCATCAAAAAGCGTTAGATAAAGATTGAAATTTTGCTGATGCCTTTGCAGAGCCCTCCGGCCTCACCACTCACCCCACCCCAACCCGCTCCTTCTTAAACACCATGATTTCAGAAATGTCAGAAACAATTTATAAGGAAAACATTATTTTCCTATAAATAATATCTATGTTCATATCATAGATATAGGAATTATATAAGTATATGTATGTTCATATCAATTTTGTATTCAATTTGGAATTGATGAATAATAGCTTAGCTTGAAGAAGAAGCTACGCAGGGCATCGTTAGTTTCAGAATATGAAAAAGTTATTATTCTTTGAAAACCCTTTATTGATGATGAGATTTGGATTCTCCTGAATTCTTATATATATTATTCTTCTCGCCTCCATATCTATATAAATTAAAGCTACGAGGGTTCATCATATCGTCTGAAACATATATAACATTTCCTTTTAATTTCGTTGTTTAATTTAACGGTTCGATCGGCGAGTTTCATGGATGGCAGCGCCGCCGCGATGAGGCTGAGGAGGTTACCCCACGTGTTCGGGAAGGTTCTGGAGTTGCCTTTCCGCTCCGATGACGACGTGATTGTGGAGGAAAACGCCGAGCGGTTCCGGTTCGTGGCGGAGATCGGCGACGGCGCCGAGCACGGCGGCGGATTGAGGGCCCACGCGGTGGAGATCCATCCCGGAATAACCAAGATTGTGGTGAGGAATAACAGTCGTCATCAGGAGGGATCATCGGTTGCATTGTTTTTGGAGCAAATGATGCTGGACACGTGGCGGTTTAGGCTGCCGGCGTTCACGCAGCCGGAGCTAACTAGGGCGGCGTTCGTTGACGGGAAGCTCATCGTGACGGTACCCAAAGGCGGCCCCGACGGCGGCGGCCGTGGAGAGTTGGCGAACGGAAGGCACGCTTGGGGTTGGGGAGGCAGCCGGACTATTAGAGTGCAATAATAAATAATAATTTTTGGATGGAATTGAATTCGCGAGCTCCAAATTGATCAGGAAAACAATTCAAACCTTATTATTATTATTTCTTATGGCGCGCAATAATTAAGGTTTCGAATCTTGTTTACTAATAATGTGAAATGTGCATATATATATACACATGTATATTTGAAATGTGGTGTTGTGTTGCTACAATGAATAAAATTTGGATAAATTAATCATCTTGGGATGTGATTATTCATAGTTGCTTGTCTAAACTTATTACTTTTGTTAGAAGTTCACAATGAATTGTTACTAAGGATGGAAAAAGCTAGTTAGGCTTATAAGAACTTAATATCTGAGTCTACGTTTGAGTTTGTAAGTAGATGTTTTTTAGGTTGAAGTCCAAGTCTACAATAAGTTTGGTATGACTTAGAACCTTTTTAATATGTATGTCATTAAAAATATTTTATTGTAAACTTTAAATAGGCTTTGAGTCTATTTAAGATGTACACACTATATGCTTCATAAGGTCTACATATTTGTTAGAAAAAAATTAAGCCTAATATATATAAAAATAATAGACGAATAGTTGTAGTCGCCGTAATCCTCGCCGTAATCCACAACATGTGTGTAGGTAGTGACAACAACATACGTCCTCAAACTCAATCAAAATATATAAAAAATTAATTTAAAAGGGGAAATAACACTTTTGGTCCCTCAATTATTAGCAGATATGCAATGTAATCCCTGATTTTCAATTTGTACAAATTCGATCATTCAATCTTTCTAACTTTAGCCAATTTAGTCGTCCTGTGATATTTCCCATTAACAACTGTTTAAACCATGGATATTTTAGAAATTCCACACCCCACTTAATATTTTCCCCTAATTTCTTCCCTCATTTGCCATTGTTTAGCCTCGCCTCCATGGTATTGCTCAGCCTCACCTCCATCGTGCGCTACTGCGTTGCTTCTGAGAGTACCGATTGCACTGACACTATTGGGTGCCGGAGCTGCTTCTTTTGTTCCCAATCCGTGATGATAAATTGTTGAGCCGCCCGTACAAGGATTTTCGTTTACCATTGCGGTGTTGAATTGTGAATTGAAGGTAGGTCTTTTCTTGCATTCCACTCCGACGACTACCTCGAGAATTAAACCATCTTGTTCTCAATCAGCACCTAACCTCTTGCTAAAATCTTCTTGCCATCGTCTTCCAATGAGAATCAAATTAGAATTTTCCTTGTATTGATCGAACCGACGTGTGCAAGCTTGTGATAGGGAAGTCCTTCTGAAATTTCACCCTAATCACATCTAAATGAGGTCTCTCATTCACAAAGTTTTCACGTACGGTAACTTTCTACTTCGTTTCTGCCAAATTTCTCCACTCTACTTCCGTAATATTCACAATCGCCTTACCATGATGTATTGAACTAGTTTGAGAATCTCTAGAAGTTGGCTTTTGATTCAATGTTGTTGTTGTTTGATGAAGATTCTGATCAATTTCTATTGCGATCAATGAATTTCTATTCTGTAGAACATCTGCAAGCGTACTTAACAGCGTCCCTAGGAAGGGTTTTTGGTTTCTACTTTCTACTTTCTACTTTCTTGAGCTGCATCTTCTACCATACCCTAGCTAGGCACCTCATCTAAGAACTTAACTGTACTAGGTACAACATTAGCACAACAAAGTAAAATTAATGGTAAGTATGATGATAGATAGATAGAGATCTAAGAAAGACAACACTTTATTCGTTATTCGGTGGAGGCTGAGGCTTGAACAATGGTAGAGGAGGGAAGAAATTTGGGGAAAATATTAAGGGGGTGTGAAATTTCCAAAATATCCATGACTTAAATGGTTGTTAATAAAAAAAATCAAAGAATGACTAAATTTGCTAAAGTTAGAAAGATTGAGGGGTTAAATTTGTTCAAATTGAAAACCAAGGGCTGCATTGCATATCTGTTAATAATTGAGGGACCAAAAGTGTATTTTTTCCCAAATTAAAAACTAAGATTTTTTTTTTTGAAAACCAGAAACACACTTTCATAAATTACTCAAACCATAGTGTTCATACAGACCGAAGCCGAAAGAATGCGAGGAATATAATCAAGACATTCGACCCTACTATTATCCATATGACATAAAGCCTGCTTTGCTAAAATATGGGCAGTCTGATTACCCTCCCGCTGCACAAAGCGAAACTGAACCAACGGTAACTCTTGCAAAAGTTGTCGAATCTCACAAACAATGCCCCCGAATTGCGTCAAATTTTCTCCAAGAGCGACCGTGTTCGTCACAACCTGAGCACCAGTTTCAAGAATCATCCGCTGCCAACCCTTCCACTTTATCCAACTCAGAGCTTCCCTTGCCCCTATGGCCTCAGCTTCACGAACAGAATACAGACCATCAAGAGAAAACAACACAACCCCCAAGACCGCGCCAACAGCATCTTGAACACTCCACCCAAACCCTATTTGGCGTTGTCCTTGATGCATGGCTACGTCGATATTTACCTTAACAAAAGTCACAGGCGGTGGCTCCCAAGTGGTAGGCAGCAGCTGCGTACATTGGGTAAGAGAAGACAGACCATCGCGAATGGAGCTCCAATTTTGAGCATAGACTAAGGCATGTCTGACCATTGTACTGGAGTCCACACATTCATTCCTCCAAACCATTCCATTTCTATTTTCCCAGATTGCCCAGCATATCATAACAACTTTCACAAGCATCTCAGTAGACAAAACATCCCACATTTCTTCAATCCAAGCAGCAATAGAGTCAACATAGCTCAAACTCCAACTATCATTTAATGCATGCCAACATTCACGTGCAAAGTCACAATTTGCTAAGAGATGAACAACAAATTCACTTTCCTTTTCGCACAATACACAAACTAAATCACAATGAACCTACTTAACAAGTAAAGCATCCTTAGTAAGGAGGCGGGACGTGCACATTGCCCAAAAAAACATTTCATTTTGGGTGGTTTATTCAGCTTCCACACACCCGACCAACTATTGCCATTCTCCCTCATCTCACCCCCCATGGCAACCCTATACCCGCTCTTCACAGTATACACCCCACTTTCCTCACTTGCCCAGAACATTGAATTGTCAATATCCAAAGGAGGACTAGGTAAACTAAGAATAAGCTGGATATCCCGTTGGCAAAAAATGTCCCTCAACAGATCAGAATCCCAAACATTTGTGCCCGGGTAAAACAAAGAAACCACAAAAGGATTGTTTAAGTGGGTATATTCCGGAGTTGAGATATAAGGATTACTAGAATCAGGGAGCCACGGATCCCCACCGATGCAGATCGTCTCCAACAATGGCTGCCAATTCGAGGGCAGGCAGTTCAAACAGTTTTGTCAAGAATGGCACACTACCGATAGCGGAGTGGCTGTGGCTTACCCCTAGGCGAACGACCAAGTGGAAAATGCCAACCGCACGATAGTGGACAGACTGAAGAAGACCCTCGAAGTTGCAGGAGGAGCGTGTGTCGAAAACTTAGAAGCAATCCTATGGGCATATTGCACCACACCGCGAAAGGCAACGGGCAAAACCCCATTCACACTATGCTACGGCTTCGAGGCTCGAACTCCCGCGGAAGTCATCATTTCGACCCGTCGAGGCGAGGAGTACAACCCCGATCGCAACGAGGAACACCATCGGGCTGATCTCCATCTAATTGACGAGAAGCAAGAAGCTGCCATATTCCGCGTCGAGAATTACCAGAGGCAAGTCAAGGTGTATCACGACAAAAGAGCCCGACCCCGTTACTTCCAGGTCGGCCACTACGTGCTAAGAAGGCGCGAGGCAAGCAAACCTTTAGATAGAGGCAAGCTAGCTAAGAGGTGGGAGGGTCCATATATACTCTCAGCCATGTTCCGCCCCGGCAGCTACAAGTTGGAGACCCCGAAGGGTAAAGACGTAGAGAGGAAGTCCGACACTTGCTCAACTATTACCAATAAATGCTCTGTTGTAAGGTGGTCCGACCCCTTAAGTTGCATTCTGTAATAAAATAAGCAAAATTCCGTTATACTTATTTTATTATTGTTCGTGGGAAGGAGAGGAGGGTCGGCGAGCCGACCTCTCAAACAAATCTAGGGACATTGTTGCGAAGTGATGAAATTGCGAAAACTAACGACCGACCTCATGGTCACCTTTCAGTCGACCTCCGAGTCACCTCTCGGCCGACCTCTCGGTTACTGTAAGGTCGACCTCCTAACCGATACATTAGTCTACCTCATTTAAGCGACTAAACTCCTAGGAAAGATACGAGGTCCAACCTCACCTATCGTCGAATGGACGAGTCTTTAAGTTCAAATGCCAAAAGGCCTTAACTTAAAACGACCAAACACCCTTGGGACAATACAAGGTCCAACCTTGCCTATTGCTGAACGGAAGAGTCCCTAGACGGAAGGCCAAAGGGCCTCGACTTAGGACGACTAAACACCCTAGGGGCGGTACGGGGTCCGACATCGCTTATCATCCTTAGAATGACTTACACCCTAGGGAGGGTATGGGGTTTAACCTCTAGGGCTTAATCTCGCCTATCATCAAACGGGTGTGCTAAGGGTCAAGGGTTGAGGTACCCGGACCTAACGCCAACTTGAAAAAGCAAATAACAAGGACAAAAGCAAAGATAGAAAATAGAATACAAAATAGTAAATGACAAAAGAAGATACCCGTGTCTTGGCCGACCTCAGGGCGCTAGTCAAGGCCGTGGTGCTACGGCCGACCTTGAGGCTTCTGCCTGATCCTCGGGTCATGGCCGACCTATGTTAAAGCTAGGCATTTTTATTTAAAATTTAAGAGATGAGAGAACATATTGATACCTATGTTAGACGCAATATAGAGACCAATGACAGCAAGAAGCATGAAAAAGCAAACTCTACTAGAATAATCCATCTTGTTATCAAAGGATTGCAGATTTTTACGATCACAAATAATTCAAAGGATTGCAGATTTTTATAAGTGTATGTGGTTGTGTTGTTTGACGTACGTTACAAATGGGTTTTCTCCATAATTACATTTCCTTAAATGGTTATAACTTTCGGCCTTTCGCACATTATAATAAACAATTAGGAAACTATCTCAATGGTTCCTCTCATGCATTGGGCTTTGCGATAAGTGCATCGTTCCACCTTATCTCAGCTTGACTCCGGATTGTTACTATCTAACTGTGTTAATGGGTTTGACTCCTTCATGTTAGACCAATAAGGTTTGGGTTGGAGCAAATTATGCTAGGGACCCGGTTCACCTTACAAGGTGAATCCGCGTCTATGTTCACAAATTTAGAACTCTAGGTTCACAATTTTTTAAATTCTATATTCACAATTTTATATCTCAATATATACAAAATTATATTACTCAATATTTACAATTTTTTAACTCTATATTCATAATTTTATTATATAGATTCAAAAGTTGTGTTATACGGTTGAACATAAAGTTTTGATACTGTTGAACATAGAGTTATGAAATTGTGAATATAGAATTATGAAATTGTGAACGTAGAGTTATGAAATTGTGAATATAGAGTTATGAAATTGTGAACATCGACCTGAGTCCACCTTGTAAGGTGGACCCGCGTCCATGGCATAACAACTAGTCTAATACTTTGTCCAATTATTTTGTCAGTATAAATTTTAAAAGTTAGAATGAAAAAGAATAATATATATGTTTATATAGAAATCTTTTCGGAGTCAATTGGGCATATATAACCGCATATGTTGGAAACTTATTTGGAAATTACTTAATGATATAACCATATAAAAGATGATTTTAAAGGTAATAAAAGTTAACTTACTAAATTAGGTATGTAATAATATATAATTATGTTCATATGTATAAGAATCAATTTTAAAATATAACTATAACAGGGGTAGCTCAGGTGACAAATGAGCTTATTTGTGGGGGCAATCCTTGGGATAACCCGGATTTAGTCCCATGCCAACTCACATGTCTTCCGGAGTGAATGGAGGATTAGTCGGGTGGAGTCAGATTACACCAATTTTATTTTTTTTTTAAATATAACGTTACCATAAAAAATATTTTTGCCATATAAATTGGATTTTTCAAAAAAATTAAAATAAAATAAACATTTTATTTTTCCTTCAAAATTCAGGAAACATATATAATAATTTTATATATAGTTAATTATCGAATGATCCCTTGACTATAGCTAAATTACCAATTTACTCCTTGACTAAATTAAAAATCTTAATTAATTTGGTCCTCCGTTTGTTTTGCCGTTAGATATGCGTTAACTCGGGGTGGAATTGATAATTTCACTATAGTAGGTACCATTTCAGTAAAAAACCTGTTGGATATAATTCTCGAAAACCCAAGAAAATCGAGAAAATGGAAAAATCCACAATAAGAAATAAACCAGGAAAATTAACCTACAAAAAGTTAGAATAAACTTGGAAAACAAATAGGAGCGTTGCAGTCTAGGTTTCCTAGGATAAAACATACTACAATTCTTGCGTTTGAGCACACAAACTTGGAACCCCGCGAACGAGAACGTGGGATGAACACAAGTTAACTAGTCATAAAAGAACCCTTGTATATATAGTGGTGCAAGGTCACTTTCTCAACCAAGGTGGGACAAAAGCTTACTCAAAGTTTTTTCCACACAAATTCCATCTCAAATGCGTTTACTTTGAGAACCAATTTCTCATTCACCCATTATCCATTTTGAGCGTATAATATATCGATCTCTTCGTCTAACTACTAAGAACCCGAATCCACTTTGACCCGACCCAAATCGAAAGTGGACCCCATATATATTTATACCACAAAATGACCACTTAAAATGTCATTTAGCCATTTTCCCAACAAAACTAAATCTATGTCTATAGTTATGCTAGATTAGAAATGTCAAACAGACGAGTTCGCACGAAGCCCATTCCAGGCTCAACCTATTTGGGATGGCATTGCCTTTTAGGTCTGAATTGTATGTTTATTATTCATGTTTTAGTGCCTTTTAGGTGAATTTAGTGCCTTTTAAGAATAGATTATGCATTCTTTCAGTTAATAGACCGTTCATCCTTTTTATAAAAGATTTCAAAACACCTAAAGTAAATACATCTCTTCATAGTTTTACCCTATTTAAAGCCTTATCCTTAGGTGAATCTACATTCTTAAATCAACCAAACGATTTTACTTCAAATATGAGAACGCATGATTTATGAAAGGATATTACTAATTGACTAGAAATTATTTAAAAACTTTAAAAAAAATTACACTTCTTTTTGAAAACTTTAAAAAAATTAATTAAACATGTGTTGTTAGATTTTTTTTTTTAATAATTACAATTAATTCATTCAAATATGGAGGAGGAAGAAAAACTAAATGCAATATGGTGAAAATGAATATACTTAAGGTATAAAAGTATAATTGCACATATATTAGTGTAATTGCTTAATAATAATTGTCTAATAATTATTAAGTAATTGAGCTAAACATTAGTCGTTTAATTTATATTTATAATAATTATAAATTATAATTAAATTATTTCTCATTGTTTCCGTATTTATTTTAGTATTAATATAATTACATAAGTCATATTACGGCTATGTTTGGCAAACCTAGCTGAAATGGTAGCTGAAAGCTGAAAAGCTTTAAGCTCGAAGCTGAAATCTGAAGAGCTGTCAAGCTAGCTGTTATGCTTAAAAGTGTTTGGTAAAATTAGTTTTTTGATAAGTTGATAAATGTAAAAAGACTAAAAAGAACATTTACATAAAAGTTAAATAATTTTAAATTTAAATAGGTTTGTTTATATATTAACATATAAATAATGAAATCAATATAATTTAATAAAATATAAAGTAAGAACATATATTTAAAAATATATAAAGTAAAAAAAATGTTTATAATTCATAAAATTAGTTCATACAAAAATTATTGTTCAAACACAAATATCAAATTAAAATTACAACGAAACATATTGAAGAAAAAATGCCAAAAGAGTTTTATTGGGAAGGATAAATGATGTCATTTATTTAAAATAATAAGGATAAAGATGGAAAAAAGTTAAGAAGCTACTAGCTTATTTTGAAAAGCTACTTGAAGTAGCGTTTCAAAATAAACTCTTATTTTAAGCTACTAGCTTATTTTGAGAGCATTACCAAACAAAGCTTATAGCTTATTAGTAGCTTAAAATAAGCTATAAGCTCCTAAATAAGCTCTGCCAAACACAGCCTACATATCGATCTTTTTAAGATAATTGTAGGCAAATAAGTCATATATATGTTATTCAATTAATTGAGTAATACGTTTGCACTAATCTTATAATCAAATAAATGTACACGTTCAATATTAGAATTTTTTTATAATTTTATCTTTATTTTTATTATCTAAATAAATAATAAAAAATTTATCCGTGTATCGCACAAGTAATTGGACAATTATTTGCTATAATTCAAGCAAGTAAAATATCAGAAAACATAATCGATCCAACCAATTTCATCAATTGCGCTATATTATATTCGATGTTATAATTTATATAATTGTATATCGATCCAAATATTCTTAAAATATTATAACAAATTGATTTCGTGCAACGCACGGGCGAAAATACTAGTTTGAAATTTCAAAACAAAAGTATTTTTTTAAGATGGGCGGGAAAACAACACTTTTGTTTATATATATATATATATATATATATATATATATATATATATATATATATATATATTACACACATTATTAATATTAGTAATACTAGTATTTTCGCCCGTGCGTTGCACGGAATGAATTTGTTATAATATTTTAAGAATATTTGGATCGATATACAATTATATAAATTATAACATCGAATATTATATAGTGCAATTGATGAAATTAGTTGGATTGATTATGTTTTCTGATGTTTTCTTTGCTTGAATCAAAGCATATTTGATTCACGGATAAATTTTTGTATTATTTATTTAGATAATAAAATTAAAGATAAAATTATTTTTTTAAAAAAATATAATATTGAATATGTACATTTATTTGATTATAAGATTAGTGCAAAAGTATCACTTAATTAATTGAATAATATATGACTTGTTTGTTTACAATTATCTTAAAAAGATCTATATTTAATATAACTTAAGTATTATATTATTACAAAAATAAATATGGAAAAATGAGAAATAATTTAACTTTAATTATTACGGAGTATAAAAATAAATTCAACGACCAATATTTAGCTTAATTAC
>NC_044916.1:21945268-21979699 GCF_003576645.1 Ipomoea triloba | reverse complement strand
AAATAATGAAATCAATATAATTTAATAAAATATAAAGTAAGAACATATATTTAAAAATATATAAAGTAAAAAAAATGTTTATAATTCATAAAATTAGTTCATACAAAAATTATTGTTCAAACACAAATATCAAATTAAAATTACAACGAAACATATTGAAGAAAAAATGCCAAAAGAGTTTTATTGGGAAGGATAAATGATGTCATTTATTTAAAATAATAAGGATAAAGATGGAAAAAAGTTAAGAAGCTACTAGCTTATTTTGAAAAGCTACTTGAAGTAGCGTTTCAAAATAAACTCTTATTTTAAGCTACTAGCTTATTTTGAGAGCATTACCAAACAAAGCTTATAGCTTATTAGTAGCTTAAAATAAGCTATAAGCTCCTAAATAAGCTCTGCCAAACACAGCCTACATATCGATCTTTTTAAGATAATTGTAGGCAAATAAGTCATATATATGTTATTCAATTAATTGAGTAATACGTTTGCACTAATCTTATAATCAAATAAATGTACACGTTCAATATTAGAATTTTTTTATAATTTTATCTTTATTTTTATTATCTAAATAAATAATAAAAAATTTATCCGTGTATCGCACAAGTAATTGGACAATTATTTGCTATAATTCAAGCAAGTAAAATATCAGAAAACATAATCGATCCAACCAATTTCATCAATTGCGCTATATTATATTCGATGTTATAATTTATATAATTGTATATCGATCCAAATATTCTTAAAATATTATAACAAATTGATTTCGTGCAACGCACGGGCGAAAATACTAGTTTGAAATTTCAAAACAAAAGTATTTTTTTAAGATGGGCGGGAAAACAACACTTTTGTTTATATATATATATATATATATATATATATATATATATATATATATATATATATATTACACACATTATTAATATTAGTAATACTAGTATTTTCGCCCGTGCGTTGCACGGAATGAATTTGTTATAATATTTTAAGAATATTTGGATCGATATACAATTATATAAATTATAACATCGAATATTATATAGTGCAATTGATGAAATTAGTTGGATTGATTATGTTTTCTGATGTTTTCTTTGCTTGAATCAAAGCATATTTGATTCACGGATAAATTTTTGTATTATTTATTTAGATAATAAAATTAAAGATAAAATTATTTTTTTAAAAAAATATAATATTGAATATGTACATTTATTTGATTATAAGATTAGTGCAAAAGTATCACTTAATTAATTGAATAATATATGACTTGTTTGTTTACAATTATCTTAAAAAGATCTATATTTAATATAACTTAAGTATTATATTATTACAAAAATAAATATGGAAAAATGAGAAATAATTTAACTTTAATTATTACGGAGTATAAAAATAAATTCAACGACCAATATTTAGCTTAATTACCATAATAATTATTAGGCAATTATTATTAGTCAATTAAACTAAATTAATTACTTTTCGCTAATAGGAATATCAATTCGTACATACAAAAATTATTATTATTATTATATATTAAATATGTTCGACCTTCTGCAGTGTTTATGTCACACGTGTACTAATTAATTTGATCAACGACATCTAAAGTTGGTGAGGGGATTACTATCATAATAATTAATTACCATAAACATTTTTCAGTGGTATAACACTATTACATTAATGCACGTATATGTATTAATCTATAAAATACAAATATACTATCAAAATAATTACCATAATTATTAATAAGGAATTACCATAATTACTAATAACTAATTACCCATAATTACTATTTATTACATTGTATATATACACATATAATATTTATTACTCCATAATATGTATAGGCAAATTCTATAGTATAATTTTGGTGAATTATAATTTATATTGATAGATTTATAATTAAAATAATTACATTTAGAAATTAAAAAATTAGCATTTAAATTTTGTATGATTTTGATATCTATTTTTTATCAAATATGATTTTGGTAATTAGACAATAATTAGACAAATTAGGGTAATTAAGTCAATAGTTAGATAAATTACTATACATATATTAATAATTAAGTCATTTTATCACCATTTTACCATAATTTATTACCTTTTAATATGCTATTTTTATATAAGGTAATTAAGTACTTCAAATTAGTATACACATTTTTCCTCCATTAATTAGCCTGTTTTTAAAGTTTATATTATTATTATTTTTGCTCACACATTTTAATAGTCTGTTTTTTTTATATAGGGTAATTAAGTCAATAATTAGATATATATCTATTTTTAATCAAATTTTATAGCAACCTACCTACCTTTGGATTTGTATTCTTTATATATATATATATATAAATATAATTAGACAAATTAGGGTAACCATATTTTTATATAGGGTAATTAAGTCAATAATTAGACATATTACTATGCATATATTACTAATTATGTCATTTTCTCACCTTTTATTAACATAATTTATTACCTTTTAATATGCTATTTTTATATAAGGTAATTAAGTACTACAAATTAGTATACACATTTTTTCTCCATTAATTAGCCTGTTTTTAAAGTTTATATTATTATTATTTTTGCTCACACATTTTAATAGTCTGTTTTTTTTATATAGGGTAATTAAGTCAATAGTTAGATAAATTACTATACATATATTAATAATTAAGTCATTTTATCACCATTTTACCATAATTTATTACCTTTTAATAGGCTATTCCTTACTACAGAATACAGATTAGTATACACAATATTATATGTCATTTTATCAATTGATTAACCTATTTTAAAAGTTTATATTATTACTCCATTTCACACCTTTTAATAGTCTATTTTTATATAGCGTAATTAATTCAATACCTTTTAATAGTCTATTTTTATATAGCGTAATTAATTCAATAATTAGACAAATTACTGTATATATTAACCAATTTATCAAATATGATTTTGGTGTGCGTTGGCGCCTTAGATAGAGAGTNAATTACTATACATATATTAATAATTAAGTCATTTTATCACCATTTTACCATAATTTATTACCTTTTAATAGGCTATTCCTTACTACAGAATACAGATTAGTATACACAATATTATATGCCATTTTATCAATTGATTAACCTATTTTAAAAGTTTATATTATTACTCCATTTCACACCTTTTAATAGTCTATTTTTATATAGCGTAATTAATTCAATAATTAGACAAATTACTGTATATATTAACCAATTTATCAAATATGATTTTGGTGTGCGTTGGCGCCTTAGATAGAGAGTAAAGATGTGAATGATGAATTCCTTCTTCAACAAAGCATTCAAAGCATCCCAATGACAATTGTTTCTTATTTTAATTGAAATTATATTAAGAATTTTATGTTATTATTATTATAGAGTATTATTATTATTATTATTATAGATTATTATTATTATTATTATTGTTATTATTATTATTACTATTATTATCTTAACATAGTAGGATTATATCAATGCATAAAAATTATATTATTATTTAGGNGATTCCTTCTTCAACAAAGCATTCAAAGCATCCCAATGGCAATTGTTTCTTATTTTAATTGAAATTATATTAAGAATTTTATGTTATTATTATTATAGAGTATTATTATTATTATTATTATTATTATTATTATTGTTATTATTATTATTACTATTATTATCTTAACATAGTAGGATTATATCAATGCATAAAAATTATATTATTATTTAGGCAATAGATCCACTTCTTCATCTCTGATTATACCAGAAGGATTACCGGTGTTGTCCTATCACAAAATCATAATAATATGCAGAGTATGATAAAATATTTCAAAAGGAACATAACTAAGAGATATATAGGAGTAGAAAGTAATTTCATTACAACATAGTTATAACAACNAAATTATATTATTATTTAGGCAATAGATCCACTTCTTCATCTCTGATTATACCAGGAGGATTACCGGTGTTGTCCTATCACAAAATCATAATAATATGCAGAGTATGATAAAATATTTCAAAAGGAACATAACTAAGAGATATATAGGAGTAGAAAGTAATTTCATTACAACATAGTTATAACAACAACCAAACCAAATTACAAAAAAGAAAATACACAGAAACTTCTCCGCAAAAAATAACTTTTAGAAATAGAAAAATATGTAATTTTACTACTACATAATTGTAACAACAACCAAATTTTGAATCGTTGCAAGCCATTTGCTCCTCATCCACTTCTTTGGCTCACAATATGTTCAAGCAGCAAAGAGTTAACACCATGCTAGTAATCATCAATACACATTTTAGAAATATATAATTTAGATGGTAAATAGTATATGGAAGTACCATAAAAAAAGAGACTAAGCCTTTTAATCTCANAAAACTTTTAATTTTTCAATTAATACCAAAAACGTTATAATTCTTCAAAAGGTATCTCTTTGATATTATTATTATTATTATTATTATTATTATTATTATTATTATTATTATTATTATTTGTCAATTAATTAATATATATGGACAATTAATTAATAAATTAATAAATGAAATTAATATATATGGACAATTAATTAATAAATTAATAAATGAATAAAATATATATGGACAATTAATTAATAAATTAATAAATGAATAAAATAAATATGGACAATTAATTAATAAATTAATAAATGAATAAAATAAATAAGGACAATTAATTAATAAATTAATAAATGAATAAAATAAATAATTTTACTAAAATGCCACTAAGTTTAATGAATAAAATAAATAATTTTACTAAAATGCCACTAAGTTTACACAATGGATGAGATCAAAATGGCCTAATATTGAAATTATAAAATGGTATGAGATCACAAGAAAGGTAAAACTTTTAATTTTTCAATTAATACCAAAAACGTTATAATTCTTCAAAAGGTATCTCTTTGATATTATTATTATTATTATTATTATTATTATTATTATTATTATTATTATTTGTCAATTAATTAATATATATGGACAATTAATTAATAAATTAATAAATGAATAAAATAAATAATTTTACTAAAATGCCACTAAGTTTGGGCGGGAAAAATTGGGAGGAGGATATTATTTTTATATATAGTATAGATATAGATAATCAAGTTGACAAGCTAAGACATTTAATGTTATAAATTTACTACTGTAGCATTAATTATTTTAATAAATTTTGTATTACACATTTGACGGGCACTCACCGGCCTGCCAAGCCCGCTGGTTATGTGGGGCAAGCTAAAAAGCCCGTCAAAATACGAGCCTAAAATATCAAAGTCTGTTCTACCTTTTTCATGGGGCGGGATAGACTAATCCGATGGATTAAGTCTGTTTTGATGAATTCGACGGTTAAATCTGTTTTGACGATTCTATGTCCAACGCACACTAAATGTAGAACTAAAAATGAATATAACTCAAAAGAAAATAATACGAATAAAATATGGCGGAGGGAGTATACAAATTAACAAAGGTTATAGTCAAGCTCAAGGACTACTAATTTGGGAATTTACTAAAATACTCCGTAGTTATTTTAGTATTGGATTTCGTGTCTATACACTCGAACGAACAGTCCCGAACTCCCTACTATCGCCTGAAATGGCAGCATCAGAGGGAGCTTGCCTCAACCATGTTTCTCGCGAATCGCCTGATATCAAGCGCCTCGCTCAGTTCTACACTGAAGTATGTTTTCTGATTTTTTTTTTTTAAATTTTAATATTCTTTCATCGATACGGATGGTGTGTTATCTGCAGGTATTCGGTTTTGAGCAACTGGCAGCTCCGAATTTTCCGTTCGGTGTAATATGGTTGAAATTGGGTTCATTCTATCTTCACCTCATCGAGAGAGACCCCTCCACGAAACTCCCAGAGTATAGTGCCATGTCAGCGGTCGCCGCCCCGGAGAATCTTCCCCGAGGGCACCATGTCTGCTTTTCCATCTCCAATTTCGACTCTTTTGTTCGCACCCTCAAGGCATAGTCTCTCTGTACCTAATGGCTTGATTTATCTGTCAATTTTGGGAATGTTATTGTTTGTGCATAAATAAGTAGAAAAAAATTGCCACTTTCAGTGATTATTTTTTTCAACAGTTGAGAAACTGCTTGGTGTTGGGGATGATTCAAAGGGAAAAGATAATTTTTTAGATTTCTAACGTTCATGCTTCTAGGTGTTACTTCTTAAGACGAAAAATTTAATTAGGGTCTGGATTGATTGAGCGAAATATGATGATATCTTTATTCTCTATGGTAATTACAAGTGGAATGGAATTCTGTCCTTATTAGTTTATTAGGACCATTCTGGATCTAGCAATCTAGCATACTGCCACTGATACTGAAGTCCTTCTCCACTAACTTACTGAAACCATGTCCAATTGTTGCTAATTCCACTATATTCCTTGAACATTTTGCATAGGAGCATTGAGAAATATTGGTCTACTTGGGGTGACGTGGGAAACCCATAGCCACTACCCGAGAGTGTGTACGGGTAAACCCCCGCTTTGTGACCCCTAGCCAACAAAGGACCACATGGAGGTAAATCAGCCTAGGTTGTCATAGTTGACCGGCTCACAATAAGAAGGCTAAGATTTGGACTCGTGACTTTGTGGTTACAAGTTGGTATCCTTAGCTATCTTGGCTGGGCCGCTGGGGTTACCCCCGCTCTACTTGTGTTTGGCATCCTGTTGACATATTGCGTTCNAAAACTTTTAATTTTTCAATTAATACCAAAAACGTTATAATTCTTCAAAAGGTATCTCTTTGATATTATTATTATTATTATTATTATTATTTGTCAATTAATTAATATATATGGAAAATTAATTAATAAATTAATAAATGAATAAAATAAATAATTTTACTAAAATGCCACTAAGTTTGGGCGGGAAAAATTGGGAGGAGGATATTATTTTTATATATAGTATAGATATAGATAATCAAGTTGACAAGCTAAGACATTTAATGTTATAAATTTACTACTGTAGCATTAATTATTTTAATAAATTTTGTATTACACATTTGACGGGCACTCACCGGCCTGCCAAGCCCGCTGGTTATGTGGGGCAAGCTAAAAAGCCCGTCAAAATACGAGCCTAAAATATCAAAGTCTGTTCTACCTTTTTCATGGGGCGGGATAGACTAATCCGATGGATTAAGTCTGTTTTGATGAATTCGACGGTTAAATCTGTTTTGACGATTCTATGTCCAACGCACACTAAATGTAGAACTAAAAATGAATATAACTCAAAAGAAAATAATACGAATAAAATATGGCGGAGGGAGTATACAAATTAACAAAGGTTATAGTCAAGCTCAAGGACTACTAATTTGGGAATTTACTAAAATACTCCGTAGTTATTTTAGTATTGGATTTCGTGTCTATACACTCGAACGAACAGTCCCGAACTCCCTACTATCGCCTGAAATGGCAGCATCAGAGGGAGCTTGCCTCAACCATGTTTCTCGCGAATCGCCTGATATCAAGCGCCTCGCTCAGTTCTACACTGAAGTATGTTTTCTGATTTTTTTTTTTTAAATTTTAATATTCTTTCATCGATACGGATGGTGTGTTATCTGCAGGTATTCGGTTTTGAGCAACTGGCAGCTCCGAATTTTCCGTTCGGTGTAATATGGTTGAAATTGGGTTCATTCTATCTTCACCTCATCGAGAGAGACCCCTCCACGAAACTCCCAGAGTATAGTGCCATGTCAGCGGTCGCCGCCCCGGAGAATCTTCCCCGAGGGCACCATGTCTGCTTTTCCATCTCCAATTTCGACTCTTTTGTTCGCACCCTCAAGGCATAGTCTCTCTGTACCTAATGGCTTGATTTATCTGTCAATTTTGGGAATGTTATTGTTTGTGCATAAATAAGTAGAAAAAAATTGCCACTTTCAGTGATTATTTTTTTCAACAGTTGAGAAACTGCTTGGTGTTGGGGATGATTCAAAGGGAAAAGATAATTTTTTAGATTTCTAACGTTCATGCTTCTAGGTGTTACTTCTTAAGACGAAAAATTTAATTAGGGTCTGGATTGATTGAGCGAAATATGATGATATCTTTATTCTCTATGGTAATTACAAGTGGAATGGAATTCTGTCCTTATTAGTTTATTAGGACCATTCTGGATCTAGCAATCTAGCATACTGCCACTGATACTGAAGTCCTTCTCCACTAACTTACTGAAACCATGTCCAATTGTTGCTAATTCCACTATATTCCTTGAACATTTTGCATAGGAGCATTGAGAAATATTGGTCTACTTGGGGTGACGTGGGAAACCCATAGCCACTACCCGAGAGTGTGTACGGGTAAACCCCCGCTTTGTGACCCCTAGCCAACAAAGGACCACATGGAGGTAAATCAGCCTAGGTTGTCATAGTTGACCGGCTCACAATAAGAAGGCTAAGATTTGGACTCGTGACTTTGTGGTTACAAGTTGGTATCCTTAGCTATCTTGGCTGGGCCGCTGGGGTTACCCCCGCTCTACTTGTGTTTGGCATCCTGTTGACATATTGCGTTCCATGCATTTTAGTATGTGCCTTTGCAAGTATATTCAATTTACTGGTATAAAAATTCTTTCTGATAGCAGTTTTCTGTTGGTATTATGTAAATTTCTGTGGATTCCTTTCTTGTGTTTGTTTTATCTTTGGGTATGTTGCATCTATTTGCTTTGTAACCAAATTCTGCGTGGTTAATCCAATCCTATCTTCTAGTACAGGAATGCTTGATCTCCTTAAGTCTGTATAACTGTTCAGTGAGGTTCTTTAATGATGTGTGTAATTGTGGTAAATGCATGAGTTTACAAATCATGAGCCCATGTTCAAGAACAATTACTCATCAGTCACCACTTGAAAGGATCCACCAAAGGGATTTGTAGTTAAAGATAGAAGAAACCATTTTTCTAAAAAAAAAAACAAAAACAAGCCAAGGGTTATGAGTGCGTGCGAGTTTACACACCCGCAAACACATACATATATGTATATATGTATGTATGCTCATATCCCTTAGTTTTGCATCAAGAGAATTAATTGGTCAAAGCTTGAATAATCCTTCTGCCATGGTGTAACAACTGAGATAGATCTTAAGGGCGACTTTAGTGATACAAATACCTTTACATAAGAAAGTGTAGTCTGCAATTATTGGGCATTTCTAGTACACCGTAAGTTCTCAAAACTTGAACCAAATATGACAACTGATGCTCTGAAAAGTAAATGGGGAGAAAGGTCACAAACCTCAGTCATTTGGACATGTATTTTGGTAGACAATCACCTGTTTATGAACATTCGATTTTTTTTTGGATGATTTATCCTTGGTAAATGAAGTTTATTTTCAAAACGGAATGTTTCATAAAAGGATCAGTACTTGTAGGGATTTCCATTTCTTTGTCATAAGACTCATAAACTCATCTAAGCATTCTCTTCAAAATCTTTGAATTAGCTTCATTAATGTAACCTAATCCATATACTCTCTCTTGTATAGATTCATTGCTAGTGTTTTCTTTTCTTTCTGGTGTCGAATACTGATTATTTTTATGGATTTAGGTATATCATATGTTTAAAAAGGATAGGTACTACTTTATAAACAACATGATGCTGCAACTTTTGTCATCTAGTGCAAAGATTTTTCGAAGCCAAAAAATTAATAGTGAGTGGCAAATGAGGAAGTGCTTGTTTAGCCCTCATTGTGTTAAAGCAATATTATCTCTTCTTTTTCAAGAAGCTCCAAAGTGTCTTTTAACTTTTCAAGTAGTCTCTTTTAAGTAGTTAGTTATCAAATTCAAACTGAAAATAAACTATATTAAGAAACTAAAACTTCTGAGCTTTCGAAGCGAGCAAAATATAAGTACTTCGTATTAAGTAACAAAGGAGTTGTCTATATTTCATGCTGCAAGGCTAATGAACTATATAATGTAAAAAATGTGCTAAGGGAAAATCTGGGCTAGCAAAGCTAATTTGCATGCACACATAATCACAATTGAAACATCTGTATATGGGTTGTGTGGTTGTGCCTAATATTCCAAGTGCACTTTCATTTGAGATTGAAATTCTATTCTCTTTCCCTTGCCCTTACTCATTGTTGCTCATCATTTTTCAAAGCAGGACAAAGGAATTCAAGTTCACGAGACATGTCAACCAGATGGGAAGACCAAGCAGGCATTCTTCTTCGATCCAGATGGTGAGACATTCTTTTTTATTACTATTTCTTACCAGTTTGTGCTATAGAAGGTCTTCCTGTAGACAATGTTGATAATGCACATGATCTAAACCACACTAAAAGATTGAATCCAATCAAGCTAGTGTAACCCATGATCTTATAAACTCATATTCTCTCTTATATTTTCAATACGAGACTCTTAACAGTTTGAAATCTCAGTGCTTTTTGGTTACACTTTAGGTGTTTGTTGCACTCACTGTCTATCGTTCTAACTTATACTAATTCTTTAAAAATCTCTATCTGCAATTCCCATTTAGCAACATTTTTGTATGAATTCACAGGAAACGGATTGGAAGTTAGCAGTGCGCGCCCAGCACCGTGAACCATAGAAGGCATGCTTTCTCTGAAATCTGAATAGTGAAATACTATAGTGTAGCATAAATAAAACATGACCATGCTATGTTAAAATTCTTATATATAGTACTTTTAAGACTTTTTTTTTTTTCTTGAACCTGGTCTTTATTTGCTGTTTTATGCTCTAGTTCATGCCTGACCCATTGGTGCTAAATGCCGGAGGCACATAATACTACGGAGTACTAAGAGGATGTTTGGTTAGGTGTAATTGAAATTTTTTTTCACTAGAGTTCAACACCCATCAAAACTACATTGTTTGGTTGGCTAGAGGGTACATCGAGTAACTTAGAGCAGAGCATCTTTATTAATGGGGTTATTTCACGATTTTTGAGGTGTTTTTGTAAGTGTGATTAAGAAAGAGAAAGTGGAAGGAGAGGAAAAAAAATAAAAAAAAATAAGATTTTTTTAAAAAAATTAAAAACTGAACAATCAAGCGTTCCTCAGGCGTGCCTGATGCGCCCATTGGGTGCGGCTGTGTGCGATACGCGCACATCGTCCCTTCATCCCCCATTAATGCCCAACCCTACCTGTCAGTCATGATCTCCAAATTTACAGAAGCTTCTCAACCTTCTCTCTCCCCTCTCTCTTTCCTCCATGTGAGCATTGAATCTAACAATAACTCCACAATATCCATTGATGGTCTTGCTCTTATGGATAGTCGGCTAGAGGGTACATCAAGTAATGTACGGCTAGTCGGCACATCGAGTGGCAGTACAAAAGTTACTATCAAAAGTACAAAACTTATGACGTTTGCAAGTTTGATTTGTCAGTCTTTAATTTTTTTTAATGTCTAGAATTTTGGATTATATTAAAGCATCTTCAATAGTGTGAGGTTTTTGAGAAGTTTTTACAGAGATGAGTAGGAAAGAGAAAATAAAAGTGAAAAAAAAAAGAAAAATCAAAATCTATAAAATAAAAATTAAAAAAAAAGATTTACGTGTTCAGGTGGGCGTGAGAGTTGTGCCTCACGGGTAAATTATTGTGTGAACCATGGTCCTCATAATGCTGTGTGGACCATAACAAAAAGTACATTTTTAATATACTTAATGTACATTATCTGTGTACTGAATGTACATTATACAATATAATGTACGTTTAGTACACAAATAATGTACATCCCCTGAATACAATGTATATTTTTAATATACTAAAAGTACATTATTTTTATACTGAATGTACATTATTTGATAATATGGTCCACTCAGCTATGTGGACCATGGTTCACACAATAATGATTGCGGCTCACGCGTGGTGAAGCGTAATTGTCCTCTTCAATGGCAGGCCCACATTTCTGAAAAAACTTCAAGGATGTGTTTGGTTCGCACATAGGAATAGAAATCGGGTATCAAATACTTAGTAATGGTAATGCGTTTTGGTGAAAGTATTTTGCATGTTTGGTTGTAGGGTGAAATGTGAATGATTATTAATAGTTGGGAAAGTGGAAGAGGAAGGGAAATGAAACTCTTATTTTACTAAGGAATGAGTTTTGCAATTAATGGGTAATCAAAATCATAGTAGTGTTCTAAAAAAATGTCGACCAAATAATAACAATGACTTTAATACCCATTCCTGATAGCTACTGTCAATCAAACACACTCCAAATTTGCAGTAGAATCTTGCATCCCCTCTCTCTCTCTCTTTCTTTCTTCCATGTTGACATTTTGTCTCAAAAATTGTGCAAAGTGCACTATTGCCCTATTGGGGATGGCCTTATGAATCTCATCGATCTATTTTTAAGTTCATGAAAAAATAAATTGAGTTAATTTAATTTCGAATGACGTGGATAAACATAACGAGAGTGCTTGGGGGCTTGAAAATGAATCCATGCTCAAGCCTAGATGCATCAAACAGGTTAGTTTGTAAACTGGTTAAATCATTAAACAGTTTAAAACAAGCGCCTAAACAATGACAAGAGAAACTTGACTATGCAATGATGACCAATGGGTTTAAAATAAACGGTAGCGACAAGTGTGTCTATGTAAAGGATACTGTTGGTCCCAAGGGGATGGGGTACAAGTCTAGAGGGGGGGAGGGGGGTGAATAGACTTGTATAAGATTTTACAAATCTTTTTCGACCTCTCGTGTGTATTGGACTTAGGATGTTTAGGTCCTACACCTCACAAGATGAAGACGAAGTTTTATGCGCAGCGGAAAAGTTATCCCCTTTTAATTAGCACGAGTTTGAGTTAGTTCGAGAGATGTGGTTATATGCAATGCAGTTCGAGAGATAGGTTAGCGAGAGATAAAAGCAGAAAGTAAATGCGAGAGAGATTTTTAAGTGGTTCGGCCTGTTAGGAACATAATGTAATAGGTTTTGATGATACCAAAATGTATTTTAGAAACCTCTAAGTCTCGAAAGATAGGAATCAATGTAAGTTCGACAAGTAAACTAAGAGCGAAAAATACAACCGAGTAACTTGAGCTCAACTCGGAAAATACATTTACTTAAAAATCTCTCTCGCATTTACTTTCTGTTTTTATCTCTCGCTATCTAACTCTCGAACTGCACTGCATATAACCGTACCTCTCGAACTAACTCAAACTCGTGCTAACTAAAAGGGGAAAACTTTTCCGCTGCGCATAAAACTTTGTCTTCATCTTGTGAGGTATCGGACCTAAACATCCTAAGTCCAATATACACGAGAAGTCGAAAAAGATTTGCAAAATCTTATACAAGTCTATTCACCCCCCCTCTAGACTTGTACCCCATCCCCTTGGGACCAACACGGCCAACCCGCCTACGTCCACTCTTCTTCTAGAAACTCCCTAGAAGGATTGCACTAAAACTTCCCTTTTTAGTACAATATCGAGCGCTTGAGCTTTGATCACGAAGCCCGCCTCAAGCCTCAGGTTTTTCGCCCCGCTTCTTGTTACTCCACCTCTCGAGCACTTGAGCTTTGATCACGAAGCCCGCCTCAAGCCTCAGGATCTTCACAAGACAGCTCCCAGGTTACTCCGCCTCTTCTTGCCTTCTCCAAAGCAAGGTTGTTCTGGTTGTCACAGGTTGTGTGTAACAATCTCCAATCTGACCAAAAGCTTTCGTTGAATGATCTTCCTTGTAGAGCAGCTTTGGTCACCTTCTAGATGTGTAGTAGTTAAAGCTTTGTAACTCTCTCAAACACTAAGATGTGTTTTCTCGCAGTTGTGAATATCAAGGATGATATTCCAGATTAAGCACTTGCACTTTGAACGTTTGAATTAGACACCTCTTATGATAGCTTAAAATTCTCGAACCTCTTTCTTATCCGATCAACCATTATTTTGGCTTGTGTCTTCACGTCCTTATATATGAGAGTTGAGGAATAATTCCGTTGGAGGGAAAATTATTCCGTTTGAAATCTGTCTCCCATGCCGATCATGGGACTTGCATATTTTTAGCATGTTTCATGGAGTGGTGGTCTTGTAACTTGTTCCTTTTGTCTTGTAGTGAATATCCCATATTCCATTGTCTTGAGTCCATGCTCCACTTACTACTTTTGGCAAAAGTTACTCTTTTTATATTCCCATTGATCCTCGTTTTAGGGAATAAGACCGACCTTGGATTGGTGCAGTTTCTATCCGTTTATTGTGGATTTCTGACGTGGCATCCACTTCCGGTTGTTTTAAGCTCTCATAATATTCTTTCGGCACCTCCTTAATACTTTATCTCCATGATATTCTTCTTCTCCAAACTTAGATTACTTTATCCATGCATGTTGACTGCCATTCAGACCTTTGGAGAAGTACCAGTTCATCGAGACCAATGTTGATGTCTCGACTACTTGATGTCTCGTTCCCATGTCTCGAACTGGATTGATGTCTCGAGAGATTCCATCTCTCGAACTCTGCTTATGTCTCGAGACTTAGTTGATGTCTCGCAGACCCTTATTCCTCCAGTAAAGTCTCGTGCCTTCTTCTGATCTATCTATAAGCTTACAACACGAAACTTCTAAGATGTTCAAACAAGTTAACCTTAAGCTTAAATATTTCTCGAGTTGAGCTCAATTACCCGGTTGTATTTTCGCTCTTAGTTTACTTGTCGAACTTACAAGTATTTCCTATCTATCGAGACTTAGGGGATTGTGAATTACATTTGGTATCATCAAAACCTATTATAGTATGTTCCTAACAGATACGATATATGATTATGTCATTCAGTGTTTATATGTGGAAGATATATTCATCATGGGTAGTAGTGATCAATTAATCAATTGGCTAAGACAACGTTAGATAATAACTTGCATCTACCAAAAAGTCAAGAAAAAGTGTATTTCTCAAGTAGAATATGCTAGGACTAGGGGTGACCACGGTTCGATTTCTAACCGTCCGGTTTGAACCGAACCGGGTACTGTGTAAATTGGACCGGAACCCCTACGGTTCCGGAACCGGAAATAATTAAAAAAATAAATAAATAAAAAAAGTAGGCCACACCAGGCGTGGCCTGGCCTACTTCTGGCTACTGCCTACTAGTAGTGGACTGGCGCAAAGGACAGGCCACGCCTGTCCTTTGCGCCAGTCCAAAGACTCAAGTGAGTCTTGAAATTTCAAGACTCACTTGAGTCTTGTGACTGTTGTTATTTGTTAAGGCTTTAAGCCTTTAATAACGTGCAAAATTTGAAGTGCCAGAGAATCTCTGGCACTACGTTTAATTTATTGGCTCCCTTTGCAGCCTTGCAGATACATCTGCACAAAGGGAGCAAAAAACTTCCGAAAATTTAGGCTTTGAACCCTTAAATTTCAGAATTTTTTTTTAAAAAATAGCTGTTATTTCTGTAAGAATGTAAGAACGGGTATTTTTTTGTACATTCTTCATCAGGCATTCAATGCTTCAAGTGACTAAGTGAGGCTTCAACTTATCACTCTTCTATCCTCTATAAATTAGTGACTTCAAAAATAATTTTTTTACGCAACTTTCAATATTTAACTCTCTCACTCTCTCAATACTCTGATTACTCTCTTACCTACAAGTCTACAATTACAATTTTTTTACGAAACTTTCATTCTTTCAATATCTTATTCTCCGACTCTCTCACCCTCTCATTCTCTCAATACTTTGAAGATTACTCTCTTGCCTACAATTCTCTACATTTTTTTATATTTCTACACTCTACATATTTAATTTTTATATTTTCAAGTGCTAAATGGATAGTTCAAGCAGAGCATCATTTTCTTACGAAGGCCAAGCTAGTGGTAGTCGTGGAAATCGTGGCAAATCTCCTGCTGTAGAACCTCCACGGCATTCGGTTCGTGGATTTTCAAGAGAAAATCTTTCTTTTGAAGCTCCACGGCATTCGGTTCATGGATTTCCAAGCAAATATGAATACCACCAATTTTTACAACGACAATCATACTACCAAGACATAAATTCAAACCCTCAAATGGCCATAAATAACCTCAACATGCCTCTTTTGGTTCTCAATCCTTTCATTCTTCTTTTGATTCTAAACTGCTACTTTTTCGCAGGGCCAGGACGAGGAAGAGAAATCCGAAGAAATTCAACCTTCTGCTGCTAAACAAAAATATGATCTTTTCCGAGTACACATGAAAAATTGAACACCCTGATGGAAGAATTACAGTAAAATGTAATTATTGTGACAAGGAGTACCAATGGTCCAAATCCGGTGGCTACGGGACGTACCGGAAGCATATAAGTTCAAAACATCCGGATAAAGAGGTAAATACACAAATACAACAACAAATTGGCAGGTATACAACAAAATCTACTGCTTTATTTCGTTACTCAGATGAGCAAACTAGACGTAAGTTTGCTGAAATGGTTGCTATTGATGGTTTATCATTTAGTTTTCGACAGAAACTTGGCTTTAAAGAATTTTGCAGGGGTGCATTAAATTCACAAATGTGTGATTTACCGCGTATAACTGTTACGCATCATCTTTATAAATTATATAAAGATGAAAAAAAGAGATTGATTTCTTACATGGAAACACATAATGGGCGTGTTACTATATGTGCTGACATTTGGAGCGACCATTGGAGAGAACATTCATATTTGGGCGTTACTTGTCATTGGGTAGATCAAGAATGGCGGTTGCAAAAAAGAATCCTTGCCTTTCGATGTTTTGATGAACAACACAGTGCACCCAATATTTACAGTAAGTTACAAAGTATATTTGATGAATATAAAATTACTAACAAAATTTTTGCAATTGGTTTTGATAATGCATCCAACAATACTGTTGCAATCCCTACTCTTAAGGAATTATGTCTACCGTATTTTGGAAGTAAATTTTTTCACCAAAGATGTGTTTGTCATGTTTTAAATTTATGTGTTCAAGCTGATTTAAATTCTCTTAGTAGTAGTATTAAACCTATTAGAGATGCTGTTGTTTATTTATGGAAGCATCTCAATGCTCAAAAAGAGTTTAGTCGATTTTGCAAAAGAAACAATATGCCTCCAAAAAGATTTCCTCGAGATGTTCCAACTCGTTGGAATTCTACCTTTACTTTGCTTAGTAGTACTATATATTACAAAGATTTGTTATGTTCTTTTTTTGCAAACAATAGTGATATTCATTTATTTCCGCAACATTGGGATGCTTGTACAAAGATTTGTGAGTTATTAAAAGAGTTTAATGATGTCACTTTGGCTTTGTCCGGTGTGTATTATCCTACTACACACCTATTTTTAATTTATGCTGTAAATATTGTTGGTAAGTTTTTTGAATATCGTGATGATCCTATTTTGAGTGATGCTATTACATGCATTAGATCAAAGTTTTTAGATTATTATAGAAATATTCCTATTATTTATTTAATTGCAATGTGTTTTTATCCTCGTTGTAAATTATATGGTTTAAGTACTTTTTTACAAACTTATTATAAATGTTTAGAATTAGATGATCATGATGATAATGACTATGTTAATATTAATTCTATACATAATGAATATTTACAGGCTTATGGTCCGTCGTTGAATATTAGTACGTCTTCTCGAAGTACTTCACAAAGCTCACAATCATCCCTACGAAGTAGAGGCTTTAACCTATTAGCTAGACCAGGCAAAAGTCGTCGGACCAGTGGGAGTGGGACTAGTTCATCATCTCCAGCATTATCCGAGGCGGAGATATATTTAAATACTGATTTTGTATTTGTAGATAATGATAATAATCTTGATGTTTTGCAGTGGTGGAAAGACCACGAAATATTTTTTCCTATTTTATCTATTATTGCAAAACAAATTTTTGGAACTCCTGCTTCTACAGTAGCAATTGAACAGGAGTTTAGTGCAGGTGGAAACATGTTGGACGAGACTCGTTCAAGAATGACGCCACAGTCAATTGAAATTCAAGTTTGCACATCCGATTGGGGATTGGCAAAACTTAGAGAACAAGAGAATGATAAATCAGGCATCATCAACGATTTCTTTTCCGACGATGCAACCACTACTGCAACCGAAGGGGAACAAACCGACTCCTAATTCCTAAAAAAAGGTAAAAGAACTAAGTAGGCTTTGATTCTTATTGAACTTTCAATAAGATACGTAGGCAACTTAATCTTGGTAAAATTAAGTGCAAGCCCAAAATTATTTTTATTTTTTTTTAGTTTAACATTAAAGTTTAGAGAAAATCAATGTATTATTATAACTAATGTATTCTAGATTTATAAGAATTGAGTAGTCAATAATATATGAGATTTGAACTTTGTAATATTTTCACTGATTTGAAATCCAATTATTGAACTTGTATCAATTGTATGTTTGTATACTTACTAATTACTACTTGCCTACTTCACTACTTGGCCACACAAATACATAATTATGTTACAAGTTACAACAATTCAACAAGATATTTGAAAATGATATTAATGGACTCATTGTTAAAAATAAAAAACAAGACAACTTAAAATTTTATCATAATAGTCATAATACATTAATACTACAAATTTACAATACTAACTAACTATAAAAAAAAAAAAATCCCGGTTAGAACCGGGGGTTCCAACCGGAACCGCCGGTTCCGATTCCCCTAAACCACGAACCGTGAACCGACTGTTTGGAATAGGAACCGAACCGCGTTCAAGGCTAGCTATGACAAGTGGAAAACAATGGAAAACATTGGAGAATTAGAGATGCGGAGGCAGCGGAGTTGCGAATGCGAAGTGCGGACTGAATGTCTGAACGAGTGAAGCAGTGAACAATCGATTTAGGATTAGGTTTTAGTTCATACCTTAAGGAATTTAAATTTTAGGCTGTACTCTGTAGGGCTAAATGGCTAATGGTCTGGGTTATAGCCTTGTGGGCCTTATACTAAATTACTAATATTACAGATTGTTGGTCCCAAGGGGATGGGGTACAAGTCTAGAGGGGGGGTGAATAGACTTGTATAAGATTTTGCAAATCCTTTTCGACTTCTCGTGTGTATTGGACTTAGGAGGTTTAGGTCCGATACCTCACAAGATGAAGACAAAGTTTTATACGCAGCGGAAAAGTTATCCCCTTTTAATTAGCACGAGTTTGAGTTAGTTCGAGAGGTAGGTTTATGTGTAGAGCAGTTCGAGAGTTAGCGAGAGATAAAAACAGAAAGTAAATGCGAGAGAGAATTTTTAAGTGGTTCGGCCAACCCGCCTACGTCCACTCTTCTTCAGGAAACTCCCTGGAAGGATTACACTAAAAACTTCCCTTTCTAGTACAATATCGAGCGCTTGAGCTTTGATCACGAAGCCCGCCTCAAGCCTCAGGTTTTTCGCCCCGCTTCTTGTTACTTCACCTATCGAGCACTTGAGCTTTGATCACCAAGCCCGCCTCAAGCCTCAGGATCTTCACAAGACAGCTCCCAGGTTACTCCGCCTCTCCTCAGGTTTTTCTCCCCGCTTCCAGTTACTCCACCTCTCGAGCACTTGAGCTTTGATCACCAAGCCCGCCTCAAGCCTCAGGATCTTCACTAGACAGCTGCCAGGTTACTCCACCTCTTCTTGCTTAATCCAAAGCAAGGACCTTTGGTTGTCACAGTTGAGTGTAACAAGCTCCAATCTGACCAAAAGCTATCGTTGAATCAACTTCGATGTAGAGCAGCTTCGGTCACCTTCTAGATGTATAGCAGTTTAAGCTTTGTAACTCTCTCAAACACTACGATGTGTTTTTCTCGCTGTTTTGAATATCAGGATGATATTCCAAATTGAGCACTTGCACTTTTGAATGTTTGAATCAGACACCTCTTAAGATTTTTGAATAAAACCAACTCTTTTTTTTTTCTTGTCTTCACGTCCTTTTTATATGAGAGTTGAGGAATAATTCCGTTGGAGGGAAAATTATTCCGTTTGAAATCTGTCTCCCATGTTGTGTATGGGACTTGCATCTTTTCAGCATTTTTCATGGAGTGGTGGTCTTGTAACTTGAACCTTTTGTTTGGTAGTGGATATTCCATAATCCACTTTCTTGAGTCCATGCTCCAGTGTTGTCCCGTGCCTTCTTCTGATCTATCTATAAGAGTACAACACGAGACTTTCTAAGATGTTCACACAAGTTTCACCTTAAGCTTAAATATTTTCCGAGTTGAGCTCAAGTTACCCGGTTGTATCTTCGCTCTTAGTTTACTTGTCGAACTTACATATAATTTCTATCTTTCGAGACTTAGGGGATTCTGAAATACATTTTGGTATCATCAAAATCTATTACATTATGTTCCTAACAATTTCCCCCTTTTTGATGATGCCAACACTTATACTTACTCGTATGGCTGATTAGCAAGAAAAGAACATTGATTTTATTTTCAGCGCATATGGTAAGTTTGACAAGCGAGCTAATCTGCTAAAGCATGAAGTGAGAACTCACGCAACACCCCAGCAAAAGATATATATATATTAACATAAATGGAATGTTTTACAAGACTTTAGCAGAAAAGATAAGATAGAAGAAGACAAAAGAGATCAAGAACAATCAGAGATGATCAAGAAAGAGTTATGGACTACGAGAGCTTACTTCTTGTTTGCTAGAATCTTCTTGTTGATTGCTTCTCGTGTCTTGACGGGGTCTTTTGTGTCTACCAAACTCAGATAGTCATCTGTGACATGGAAGAATAGGTAGTTCCTGAAAGCCTCCCCAACAAACTCACCTTCAATTACTTCGTTCTTCCANAGTTCGAGAGTTAGCGAGAGATAAAAACAGAAAGTAAATGCGAGAGAGAATTTTTAAGTGGTTCGGCCAACCCGCCTACGTCCACTCTTCTTCAGGAAACTCCCTGGAAGGATTACACTAAAAACTTCCCTTTCTAGTACAATATCGAGCGCTTGAGCTTTGATCACGAAGCCCGCCTCAAGCCTCAGGTTTTTCGCCCCGCTTCTTGTTACTTCACCTATCGAGCACTTGAGCTTTGATCACCAAGCCCGCCTCAAGCCTCAGGATCTTCACAAGACAGCTCCCAGGTTACTCCGCCTCTCCTCAGGTTTTTCTCCCCGCTTCCAGTTACTCCACCTCTCGAGCACTTGAGCTTTGATCACCAAGCCCGCCTCAAGCCTCAGGATCTTCACTAGACAGCTGCCAGGTTACTCCACCTCTTCTTGCTTAATCCAAAGCAAGGACCTTTGGTTGTCACAGTTGAGTGTAACAAGCTCCAATCTGACCAAAAGCTATCGTTGAATCAACTTCGATGTAGAGCAGCTTCGGTCACCTTCTAGATGTATAGCAGTTTAAGCTTTGTAACTCTCTCAAACACTACGATGTGTTTTTCTCGCTGTTTTGAATATCAGGATGATATTCCAAATTGAGCACTTGCACTTTTGAATGTTTGAATCAGACACCTCTTAAGATTTTTGAATAAAACCAACTCTTTTTTTTTTCTTGTCTTCACGTCCTTTTTATATGAGAGTTGAGGAATAATTCCGTTGGAGGGAAAATTATTCCGTTTGAAATCTGTCTCCCATGTTGTGTATGGGACTTGCATCTTTTCAGCATTTTTCATGGAGTGGTGGTCTTGTAACTTGAACCTTTTGTTTGGTAGTGGATATTCCATAATCCACTTTCTTGAGTCCATGCTCCAGTGTTGTCCCGTGCCTTCTTCTGATCTATCTATAAGAGTACAACACGAGACTTTCTAAGATGTTCACACAAGTTTCACCTTAAGCTTAAATATTTTCCGAGTTGAGCTCAAGTTACCCGGTTGTATCTTCGCTCTTAGTTTACTTGTCGAACTTACATATAATTTCTATCTTTCGAGACTTAGGGGATTCTGAAATACATTTTGGTATCATCAAAATCTATTACATTATGTTCCTAACAATTTCCCCCTTTTTGATGATGCCAACACTTATACTTACTCGTATGGCTGATTAGCAAGAAAAGAACATTGATTTTATTTTCAGCGCATATGGTAAGTTTGACAAGCGAGCTAATCTGCTAAAGCATGAAGTGAGAACTCACGCAACACCCCAGCAAAAGATATATATATATTAACATAAATGGAATGTTTTACAAGACTTTAGCAGAAAAGATAAGATAGAAGAAGACAAAAGAGATCAAGAACAATCAGAGATGATCAAGAAAGAGTTATGGACTACGAGAGCTTACTTCTTGTTTGCTAGAATCTTCTTGTTGATTGCTTCTCGTGTCTTGACGGGGTCTTTTGTGTCTACCAAACTCAGATAGTCATCTGTGACATGGAAGAATAGGTAGTTCCTGAAAGCCTCCCCAACAAACTCACCTTCAATTACTTAGTTCCTGAAAGCCTCCCCAACAAACTCACCTTCAATTACTTCGTTCCTGAAAGCCTCCCCAACAAACTCACCTTCAATTACTTCGTTCTTCCACGCCTCCCCAACAAACTCACCTTCAATTACTTCGTTCTTCCACCAGTAGATACATTCTTCTGCTTCAATTACTTCGTTCTTCCACCAGTAGATACATTCTTCTGGAGACATGTTGCTGTGAAGAGACATTCCAACATACTTCACCAGATTGAAGATCTGATGAACGAGACTTTGCTCGGTGTCTTCTCTATTCCCGAACTTGAAGGCGATCAACTGCTCGGTGTCTTCTCTATTCCCGAACTTGAAGGCGATCAACCTTTGTTCATCTTGTCTTTCTTTCTCTGTTTGTTGTTCTTGCCTTTTCCTTTTTCTTTCCCTGTCTTCTTCTCTTCTCTTCTCTAACTCTTTTGTGCGCTGAACCCTTAGATCTTCCTTCCTCTTGGCTTCCTCCACTGCCTTGCTTATTGTCTTTGGGACTTTTGGAGGAGGTCCAGCTGGTTCACTTGCTGCCCTTTTCTTCTTGCTAGTTGTTGATGTCCTTCCCTGAGTATTTTCCCCCTTGGTGGCATCATCTGCGCGGGAAAGGAGGGTGGACATACCTTCGAAGAGTGCTTGAAGCTGGGCAGGCACTTGGTTCGACAGATCATCAAGTAAGGCTTTGATTATGTCCTGTCGAAGTTCACTACAGTTTTGGTAGGCTCTAAGTTCTGCTCGTAACTCAGCTAATTCAGCTCTCGCACCTTCAGCCTCTGCTCGAGCTACAGCAGCCTCATTTGCAGCTCTCCGTGCTGCATCTTCAGCCCATACTGCCTGTTCGAGAAGTTCTTCATGACTGGCTTGAGATTCACTTGTGCCAGCCGCAGGTATTGCAATGTTTCGAACAATGGTCAGTACGCGCTCAAGTTGAGCCATCTTCTGAGATTGATCAGCCATGAATTGACGCACCTCGCCAATGAAAGCTTGCTCGGCCTGTTGATCATAGTCAGAAGTAGAAGGAGAAGTAGAAGTACCTTTTATCAGAGGGGACTTGGGTGCTTCCAGATTTCCACCCATGATTTGCATTTGGGAGTCCACCTCTCGATTTAGTTCCTGAGGACCAGCAGGGACACTGGGTTCAGAGCGCGAAGGTAGCTCCATGTCAGGCGCTTCCCGGTTTCCACCTGAGGGATGGATCACTTCTTGCTCTTCACCTCTCGAACCTGGAGCCTCAGCTTCAGCAACTGTTGGGGTTGGATCAGCCAGGGAGGGATCTTCTGTATTGGACGCTTCCCGGTTTCCATCCAATAGAAGTTCCCCCTCAGCGTCACCTCTCGAACCAGTGCTGGGAACTTGGTCATCTGTTGGTGGGGTTGGAGACGAAGTGTCGACAGGTGCTTCCCTGTTTCCACCTTCGATGGTCGCATCGTCCTCCTTAGTACCTCTCGAACCAGCAGGACTTGGGACATTCTGCTCTCGTTGCTCATCAGATCGCACCTCAGCTTGCTCAGGCGAGTCAGGAATCACTATTGTTTCAGGAGCAGCTGGTGCACTCCACCTTTCTCTTTCAACCATCCTAGCTACAAAGGTTGATGCTGTGTCATCTGGTAGTAGGAATGGTGAATGCAGTTCCATATCGATGGGAAAGCCTGGAGTTGGAGCAACGGTATGTCACCCTCTCGAACTGTCTGTGTTTCATCGGTGTCATTCGAGGGTGTGGATTCAGGTGGTGGCAAAAGAAGAACAGTGTTAGGGGCCACCTCAAGTGCTTCAGAGGTCTCGGAGTCACCTCTCGAAGAAGCTACCTGATCGTCCAGAGCAGAGTCATTCACTTGGGACAGAGGGATTGCTGCCGTTGGAATTGGAGTTTCAGTATCATCTCGAGCAACCCCAGAGGTCTCTCCTGGACCTCTCGTATGTGCTACAGTCTGTCCCAAGGATATTGCAGTGGCGAGCCTGATATCTTCTCGAAATTGAACATCAAGTTCTGGATCTTCCTCAGGCTCGGCTTCAACTTCTTGTGCATCAACAGCTATGCCATTTCCTTTGTCAGATCGACCAAGATTTCTCCTGGTCACTTGCATCTCATGGGCATGAAGTAAAAGATCATGGGCTGGGATTGCAGTGAGGTCTAACCAGTGTAGTGCAAATATCTCCTCAGCCTCCATATCTGCTGCTCTCGAGATCAGTTGATCAAATGGACCTGTTCTCCAGTTGATCCATCGAAGTACTCTGGAGAAGTCATCCAGGCTAGACACATTTTCAGCACTTTGATTCAACCGAGATGTAGTTTCAGTATTCAATTCAGCAGATAGAATTTCCGTTGGTGATGCAGCTTCTACCACCTCTCGTGGTTCCTCAACATCTGCCTGTACTGGATCACTGATCCCAGTACCTTCAATCTCTCGAACCTCCTCTCGAGGCTCATCTACAGACTCATCAGCACCCTCAGCACCATCATCAGCATGTTGATCAACACAGAAAGCTCCTGACAGGGATCTGGTAGGGGGCACTCTCTCAACCTCAGTGGCCAGTGTAGCCTGAGGTTCCCCCTGGGCTTGTGCCCTGTCTTCGAATGGTACTTGGATTGCTGAAGGTGTTACCTCTCGAATTTGAGTGATGGTTTTGGCTTTCTTAGCCCTCTTTGGCAAGGCAACCCTCTTGATCAGGGTATCCAGAGGCTCACCATCAGATTCCTTCTCCTTGGCTGGGGCTTTCCTTTTGCCCCTTCCTTTAGGCTTTGAGGGAGAAGGTGTGCTCACCATCAGATTCCTTCTCCTTGGCTGGGGCTTTCCTTTTGCCCCTTCCTTTAGGCTTTGAGGGAGAAGGTGTGACCTTAACACCTTTAGCCTTTGGAGCTTGAGATTTCGTCCTACCCATATAGGTATTCCGATGAACCTCTCGCCCTTCCCTCAGTTCTAAGCCCTTCAGACTTAAAAGGTATTGAACAACAAAACCGAAACCAATCTTTTTACTGATCGTCAGGTTGGTGTTGGAGACTGAGCTCTGCACTTGCTGTTGAAGGAAATTGAAGATGATATGTGCCCAGTCCATTTTGTTGTTGTTCCAGATGGCGTGGAGGATTTTGAGGATGTCCAGATTAATCTCGTCAGTTCCAGACACCTTGCCGAGCACGAATTTCATTATAAGGTCGGCAGCAAGAGCAAACCTCTCCTTTAGGTGGAACTTACGGGGGGCAGAGGATGCTCTGGGCGGTGCAGTCTCCAGTCGGATTTTATCCCAAAAAGCTTGCTTGTCCAAGTCGTAATCCGAGAGGTGCTGGACTGCTTCCTCCGACGTCGCGAAGTCGAATGCCGCTCTGAGGTCACCAACAGAGGTCGTGATATGGATCTCATTGATCCGACTCTCTATTTTGCCCTTCGTGACCTTGGCATTCGCGAACCATTCAGTGAAGTCGAGTTCATGAATGGTTTGGTAGTCGTGTGTCATGTATTTCATAAGTCCTGCTTTTTCGAACTTCTTCAGGACTTTCTCCGCCATCGTTGGGTTCGTCGAGTGAGCAATGAAACCATCTCTGTCAAGGATACTCCCCGCCTTGACTTGTTTTGTCTGAGAGCGTATGTGTTCCAGCTTCCTCTGGTATGCACCGGAAGATGAGGACGATGATGATGATTCAGACGCCATTTGTTTGAGGTGTTGGAGGGAATGTGTACAGTGTTTAGGATTTGGGGGTTTTGGGTATTCAGTTTGAGCTTGAATCCGGGTGAGGAAGAAGAAATTGGCTTTTATATCATGTGGATTCGGGTTGGATATATGGGTAGGGTTGAGAGCTTGACCCGAAAAAGGCATCCCGGTTAATTTAAAAGAATTGAAAGGTCAGAAATACCCTTTTATAACGGTTATGTATGTAAGGTATGGTAAGGGTATTTTGGTAAGATATAACACGGTTTTGGATAGTGGGATATTAAGAGATGATATTTATATAAGCATGCTCCCACTCATCAAGATAATGCCTTTAAGTATGGAAAACCGTCAGTAACCGAAGACCACGTGGCTAACATTAATGCCCAAAGTTAGCCATTCCACATATATCCGTTGAGCTCATCAGTTTCACCTCTCGAAAGTGAACCGTCTTCCAAATGAGTTTAAGGATCTTTCCCCTGAGTGATTGATCCCTAAACCTCCTTATTCCTCCGTCTTGATCTGGTTAAGGATCTTCCCCCTGAGTGATTGATCCCTAACCCCCCTTATCCCTCCATTTAGAGATACGTAGAGAGTCAGTTTGTTATCTTTCGAAGTGATCTCTCGAACTACCCTTCTTCGAGACATAACTCAAATAGGCAAACTGAACATGTATCTCTCGAACTACCTTTCGAACACAGATTGCGATACGGAGACAAGATTGATTCATCAAAAGATATCACTTGGAACATTTTCTTAAGTTCATTTAGTGATTTCAGATACATTACATATGAATCAATAACCTATTAGATTCCATAGAAACTTTTGTTTGGCCTTGGTCAACCTAATAGGAATCTAACGTTAGAACAAGAACTAGCCATCTAAAGTCCTATTTATCCTTATAACAGAACTAGAGGTGGCTACTCCTTCTTGTTCTTCTCTCCGCTGCTGCCTTCCTTACAGGCTTCATCTCCCTTTCCCTTGGTTCTCCATTTGGTTGGGGGAGAGCCTTTTCCAGAGTGTGCAGCTGTAGGAGTCCCACTTATACGAGACTCTTCTCCTGACTCCAGTATCCCATCATTGTGGATCTCCTCGCATTTGGGGATCCATTCACCTTGGATGGGAATAGGATGCTTGCTTGGATTATCAGGAAGCTCCGCAATTTGTTCACCCTTCGTTGATTCTGGATAGTTCTCTCCTTGAAAGTCTTTGGACTTTGTTGCTGATTTTCTCCCTCTATACCAGAACGGTACATCGTCTTTTCCTTTCTTCTTCTCCATGAAGAAGTCGATGACATAAACTAATGAGAAAACCCTTCTATTTATAGCCCAAAAAGTTACCACTGTTGAGTCACGAGATGCCATATGAATGACCATTCAATGCTGTGTAACTCCAAAGCTGCCATAAAGTTAATGAAACCGCTCCTCACATGCGAAACAGTTCATGGCACTAAATACAAGAAGATAAGATTTGATCATTCATCCCAATTCTATCATTCCCAATTCTAATCTTAGTTGAGAAAATCTATTTTCACATAACGCTTCTGTGAAAATATCTGCTAGTTGCTCCTCAGTTGCAACATATTCCAAAGTTATATCCTTTTTCTCAACATGGTCTCGGATGAAGTGATACTTAATATCAATGTGTTTTGTTCTTGAATGTAACACTGGATTCTGAGTGATGGCTATGGCACTTGTGTTATCACACATAATCTTAACCTCTTTACATTCAACACCATAATCCAGTAACTGTTGCTTCATCCATAAAATTTGAGCACAACAACTTCCAGCTGCTACATATTCTGCCTCAGCGGTGCTTGTAGCTATCGAATGTTGTTTCTTGCTAAACCATGAGACAAGTCTTCCACCTAGAAACTGACATGTCCCTGATGTGCTCTTTCGATCTATTTTACAACCGGCAAAGTCCGCATCTGAATAACCCATAAGTTCGAAAGATCCACCTCTCGAATACCAAAGTCCAACACTTTGCGTACCTTTGAGGTATCTAAGGATCTTTTTAGATGCATTTAAGTGACTTTCCTTAGGACTTGCCTGAAATCTAGCACATACACCTACTGCAAAGGATATATCTGGTCTACTAGCAGTTAAATAAAGAAGAGATCCGATGATACCTCGATACGTAGTTTGATCGACCTCTCGACCTTCACTGTCGACATCGATACGTAGAGAGGTTCCCATGGTTACTTTGACTGAGGATTTCCCTTCTATGTTGTATTTCCTGAGCAGATCCTTGGTGTATTTCTCCTGATTGATGAAGATACCTTCCTTAAGCTGTCTCACTTGTAATCCAAGGAAGTAGTTGAGTTCTCCCATCATGCTCATCTCGAACTTCCCTTTCATCAACCTGGAGAACTTCTCGCACAAGTCTGGATTGGTGCTTCCAAAAATGATATCGTCCACATAGATTTGCACCAATAAGATGTGATCCCCATCCTTAATTCTAAACAATGTTTTGTCCACTAGGCCTTTGGTGAACCCACACTGAAGTAGAAAAGAGGATAGAGTGTCATACCAAGCTCTCGGAGCTTGTTTTAAGCCGTAAAGTGCCTTCTTCAACTTGTATACTTTGTCAGCTCCCACGTCCTTCAAGAAACCCGGAGGTTGTTCAACGTACACCTCTTCTTCGAGAAGTCCGTTCAGAAAAGCGCTCTTGACATCCATTTGATACACTTTGAAGTTTTTGAAGGCGGCATATGCGAGAAAGATGCGTATGGCTTCGAGACGTGCCACCGGAGCGAAGGTTTCATCAAAATCTATCCCTTCTTCCTGGCAATAACCTTTGGCAACAAGTCTGGCCTTGTTCCTAACAATGACTCCATCCTCACTCATCTTGTTTCTGAAAACCCACTTTGTACCAATGACATTCTGATGATGAGGTCTTGGAACTAGTTTCCAAACATCGTTCCGCTCAAACTGATGAAGTTCCTCTTGCATGGCTTGCACCCAATCTGGATCACATAGAGCCTCATCGATCACCTTAGGCTCTATTTGAGATAGAAAGCAAGCAAACATGCTTTCTCTGTGTGCTGATCTGGTCCGAACTCTGTCACGTACATCTCCAATCACTTGATCAGCAGGGTGACTTCTCAGCCATCTTAGGTCGGGTTGTGGCTCCTCAGTTGATACCTCCGTTGTATGTTGAGATGTGGGTTGAACATCTACGATCTGGATCGGATCAACTGAGTCAGGAGCTTTCTTCTTGATAGACTTTTCATCATCTGATTCTGACTGGAGTTCCGCAACGTCTCGACCTATCGACTGCTTTTCTTCGAGAGGTAAGTAAGATCTCTCGATAGACTCTGGCTGAACTTCCTCAGCTGCTTCCATTGACTTCGATGGTTGATCTGTCGATGCTCTATCATCAAAAGAGACATGTATGGATTCTTCAACCACCAATCTCCGCTTGTTGAAGACTCTGAATGCTTTACTTGTCGATGAGTATCCCAGAAATACTCCATCATCTGCCTTTTCATCAAAAGTTCTTAGCTGAGTCTTCCCATTGTTGTGGATATAACATTTGCACCCGAATGTGTGGAAGTAGCTTACATTCGGTTTCCTTCCATTCCACAACTCATATGGAGTCTTTCCAACTCCTTTCACGATCAAGGACTGATTTTGGGTATAGCACGCTGTGTTGACTGCTTCTGCCCAAAATCCTTGAGGTATGTTGGCTTGTGAGAGCATGGTCCTTGCTGCCTCCTTGAGAGTTCTGTTCCTCCTTTCAGCAACCCCGTTCTGTTGAGGTGTTCGAGCGGCTGACAACTGATGATGAATCCCGTTCTCGTTGCAGTAGCTCTCGATTACTTGATTGACGAACTCTCCACCTTGATCTGACCGAATCTTTAGTATCGAGACATCCTTTTCAACTTGAACCTGCTTCAGAAGGTTTGGTAGGGCAACTTTTGTCTCGCTTTTCTTGGTTAAAAACACGGTCCAGGTGAATCTTGTGTAGTCATCTACTACCACAAGAGTGTACTTTCTTCCTCTCATGCTGGGTGGATCTACTGGGCCAAATAAGTCCATATGGAGAAGACTTAGTGGTCTAGTAGATGATGTTTCGACTTTGCTTTTGAAAGAGGATTTGATCTGTTTGCAGCGTTGACATGCCTCACAAATCTTATCCTTTCTAAACGTCACTTTGGGCAGTCCTTCCACAAGGTTCCTCTTAGTAAGCTTGTTGATAGTTTTGAAGTTCAGATGGCTAAGCTTACTGTGCCAATCCCAGCATAAGTCTTCCTTGCTCCTTGCCAGCATACATAGGGATGGTTTGGCAGATCTCCAATCCACTATGTACATGTTTCCTTTCCTTGCTGCTTCCAGTACGACTTCAAGAGATTCCTCATTGATAATCCGGCATTTGCTTTTAGTGAAGATCACTCTGTAGCCCTTGTCACAGAACTGGCTTGTGCTAAGGAGGTTGAACTTGAGCCCCTCAACGTAGGATACCCCCTTGATCACCAGTTCATTCTTATGAATTTCACCAATAGCCTTTGTGCGTCCTTTCTTCTCGTTGTCGCCAAAAGTTACCAAGGGACCTTCGATAGGGTGGATGTTCTCAAGCAGCGTGAGGTTTCTAGTCATATGTCTCGAACATCCACTATCAATGAACCACACGTCCCTGGTGTCCTGCAAGCAGATCAAGTAGATTTAGGTACCCAAACTTTGGGTCCTGGTTGGTTAGTAAGTTTAGGCATCCATTTATACCTTGGACCCATTACTCCAGGCCTAAGTGCAATGTAGCCATTATACGTTTGATAATCATAAGGAATGCTAGCAAAGACTCTGGGCCTCTTAGGTGCATAGATCAGTTTTGGTTGAGGCCTGACCTCGGACTTACGCATCATGCCCTTCATTGCCTGTTTGGTCATGTGAAATTGCTGGAAGTTAGATTTCTTCCAGAAATCATGATTCGATGACCAGTCCTCATTAGATGGATAGAGTCTACTTTTCTCTATCCGAGAGTTCCTAACTCTATGGATCTCAGACCTTCCATATTTGCCTTGAGGCGCATTATATGGAATGTAGCTTCTTTTGTACTTGGAATGGCCTTGCGAGAGATAGCAAGGTGATCTCTCGATATTGTTTACCCGGTCATTCTTCGTAGCTTTCCTATACTTTCCATTGCTGGTGTATAGGGACGGTTTATGAATAGCTACTCTGGTCTTTTCTGTTGGTCTTTTATGACCATTGTTTGGTTTGGGTTGAGATCCTCCATTATTTGAAGTTCCCAAACCATTGGTCTGTTTATCTCTCGAGAGACAGTCTTGACGGAACCCTAGACCGGTTCTATCACTAGTGGGTCTGTGATCATTTACCATTTTCTCCATAGCTTTGGAGGAATTAGTGTATGATGCTATGACCTTTCTAAGATTAAGCTCTCTGGTCTCTCAAGCTTTGCACTCTTCAGCTAGTAGGATTACTTTAGCTTCTAACTCACTTACTTTGAGAGTTAGCTCCGAATTCTCTTTCGAGACATTCTTAAACATATCTCTTTCAGCAGTTAGCTTGCTGTTTTCTTCCCGGATTTTGGCATGAGTGCTGTTAGCGATAGCGAGATCCCTTTTAAGTGTTTCAAGCATCTCAAAGGGATCTTTATCGCTTCTGAACGAAGAACAACGAGAGGTAGAGGTAGAGCAGCGAGATGTGGAAGTAGAGGTTACCTCATTGTCAATGGCCATTAGACATTGATCCTCTTCTTCCTCGGTGTATAAGCAGATGAGTCCCCTCTCATCTTCTGAGCTGCTGCTGCCTTCACTGGAGCTCGATGTCTCGGATTCCTCGATTGCTCTCTCGAGTTCTTCAGCAACAAGCGCCTTTCTGCGCAGATGATTTTTTGAATCTCCCTTGAAGCCACCTTGTGCTGGCTTCTCTTTGGATTCCTCCTTTCTTCTGGAATCCCTGCCTTCTTGGCCTTGATATTTGCTTACCACAGGATAAGGGCATTCGGCCTTGAAATGTCCTGGTCTTCTGCAGTTGTAGCAAAGACCTTGATTTTCCTCTTCCGACCTCCTAGCTGAGTATCTCTCGGTTTTCCTTCTTGAGGAGGAAGGTGAGCTGACGTTGCTTTCTGGATTCTTCTTCAGGTATTTCCTGAATTTTCTTATAAAAAGAGCAAACTGTTCGTCAGATAAAATATTAGTGGGATTAGAATCTGACCTTGAAGAGGTGGNGTAGTCATCTACTACCACAAGAGTGTACTTTCTTCCTCTCATGCTGGGTGGATCTACTGGGCCAAATAAGTCCATATGGAGAAGACTTAGTGGTCTAGTAGATGATGTTTCGACTTTGCTTTTGAAAGAGGATTTGATCTGTTTGCAGCGTTGACATGCCTCACAAATCTTATCCTTTCTAAACGTCACTTTGGGCAGTCCTTCCACAAGGTTCCTCTTAGTAAGCTTGTTGATAGTTTTGAAGTTCAGATGGCTAAGCTTACTGTGCCAATCCCAGCATAAGTCTTCCTTGCTCCTTGCCAGCATACATAGGGATGGTTTGGCAGATCTCCAATCCACTATGTACATGTTTCCTTTCCTTGCTGCTTCCAGTACGACTTCAAGAGATTCCTCATTGATAATCCGGCATTTGCTTTTAGTGAAGATCACTCTGTAGCCCTTGTCACAGAACTGGCTTGTGCTAAGGAGGTTGAACTTGAGCCCCTCAACGTAGGATACCCCCTTGATCACCAGTTCATTCTTATGAATTTCACCAATAGCCTTTGTGCGTCCTTTCTTCTCGTTGTCGCCAAAAGTTACCAAGGGACCTTCGATAGGGTGGATGTTCTCAAGCAGCGTGAGGTTTCTAGTCATATGTCTCGAACATCCACTATCAATGAACCACACGTCCCTGGTGTCCTGCAAGCAGATCAAGTAGATTTAGGTACCCAAACTTTGGGTCCTGGTTGGTTAGTAAGTTTAGGCATCCATTTATACCTTGGACCCATTACTCCAGGCCTAAGTGCAATGTAGCCATTATACGTTTGATAATCATAAGGAATGCTAGCAAAGACTCTGGGCCTCTTAGGTGCATAGATCAGTTTTGGTTGAGGCCTGACCTCGGACTTACGCATCATGCCCTTCATTGCCTGTTTGGTCATGTGAAATTGCTGGAAGTTAGATTTCTTCCAGAAATCATGATTCGATGACCAGTCCTCATTAGATGGATAGAGTCTACTTTTCTCTATCCGAGAGTTCCTAACTCTATGGATCTCAGACCTTCCATATTTGCCTTGAGGCGCATTATATGGAATGTAGCTTCTTTTGTACTTGGAATGGCCTTGCGAGAGATAGCAAGGTGATCTCTCGATATTGTTTACCCGGTCATTCTTCGTAGCTTTCCTATACTTTCCATTGCTGGTGTATAGGGACGGTTTATGAATAGCTACTCTGGTCTTTTCTGTTGGTCTTTTATGACCATTGTTTGGTTTGGGTTGAGATCCTCCATTATTTGAAGTTCCCAAACCATTGGTCTGTTTATCTCTCGAGAGACAGTCTTGACGGAACCCTAGACCGGTTCTATCACTAGTGGGTCTGTGATCATTTACCATTTTCTCCATAGCTTTGGAGGAATTAGTGTATGATGCTATGACCTTTCTAAGATTAAGCTCTCTGGTCTCTCAAGCTTTGCACTCTTCAGCTAGTAGGATTACTTTAGCTTCTAACTCACTTACTTTGAGAGTTAGCTCCGAATTCTCTTTCGAGACATTCTTAAACATATCTCTTTCAGCAGTTAGCTTGCTGTTTTCTTCCCGGATTTTGGCATGAGTGCTGTTAGCGATAGCGAGATCCCTTTTAAGTGTTTCAAGCATCTCAAAGGGATCTTTATCGCTTCTGAACGAAGAACAACGAGAGGTAGAGGTAGAGCAGCGAGATGTGGAAGTAGAGGTTACCTCATTGTCAATGGCCATTAGACATTGATCCTCTTCTTCCTCGGTGTATAAGCAGATGAGTCCCCTCTCATCTTCTGAGCTGCTGCTGCCTTCACTGGAGCTCGATGTCTCGGATTCCTCGATTGCTCTCTCGAGTTCTTCAGCAACAAGCGCCTTTCTGCGCAGATGATTTTTTGAATCTCCCTTGAAGCCACCTTGTGCTGGCTTCTCTTTGGATTCCTCCTTTCTTCTGGAATCCCTGCCTTCTTGGCCTTGATATTTGCTTACCACAGGATAAGGGCATTCGGCCTTGAAATGTCCTGGTCTTCTGCAGTTGTAGCAAAGACCTTGATTTTCCTCTTCCGACCTCCTAGCTGAGTATCTCTCGGTTTTCCTTCTTGAGGAGGAAGGTGAGCTGACGTTGCTTTCTGGATTCTTCTTCAGGTATTTCCTGAATTTTCTTATAAAAAGAGCAAACTGTTCGTCAGATAAAATATTAGTGGGATTAGAATCTGACCTTGAAGAGGTGGATGGTTGATCAGCAACCAGTGCCACATTCCGTCTGTCCACCACGTCCTCATCTCTCGGAAACATCTCAAATTCGAAGGCTTTGAGATCTCTGAACAGTTGGTCGGTTGTGGTGTTCTTCAAATCCCTGTGATCACGCATTGTGATCACCTTCATTTCCCACTCCTTGGTAAGGCCTCGTA
>NC_044916.1:21899862-21944483 GCF_003576645.1 Ipomoea triloba | reverse complement strand
TGTATGGGACTTGCATCTTTTCAGCATTTTTCATGGAGTGGTGGTCTTGTAACTTGAACCTTTTGTTTGGTAGTGGATATTCCATAATCCACTTTCTTGAGTCCATGCTCCACTTGCTACTTTTGGTAAAAGTTACTCTTTTTAAATTCTCATTGATCCTCATTTTAGGGAATAAGACCTACTTTGGATTAGTGCACCTTCTATCCGTTTGTTGTGGAATTCTGATGTGGCATCCACTTCTGGCACCTCCTTAATATTTTATCTCCATGATATTTTTCTTCTCCAAACTTTATCCATGCTTCCTGACCGTCATTCAGCCTTTTGGGAGAAGTGTCAGTTTATCGAGACCAAGATTGATGTCTCGATTGTTTGATGTCTTGATCCCCATGTATCGAGAGATCTATCTCTCGAACTCTGCTTATGTCTCGAACTGGGTTGTTGTATCGAGAGATCCTATCTCTCGGACTCTGCTTATGTCTCGAGACTTAGTTGATGTCTCGCAGACCCTTATTCCTCCAGTGTTGTCCCGTGCCTTCTTCTGATCTATCTATAAGAGTACAACACGAGACTTTCTAAGATGTTCACACAAGTTTCACCTTAAGCTTAAATATTTTCCGAGTTGAGCTCAAGTTACCCGGTTGTATCTTCGCTCTTAGTTTACTTGTCGAACTTACATATAATTTCTATCTTTCGAGACTTAGGGGATTCTGAAATACATTTTGGTATCATCAAAATCTATTACATTATGTTCCTAACACAGATTGTAGCCCATAATTTAGATATAATATATTAATATTAAATATAATATTATATGTCGGTTATCGGTTACCGATCGATAACCGAATCCCAATAACCGTATAATAACTGAAAAATCAAATTTTTTCAAAAAGTGATAACAATAACCGACCGATAACCGATTTTTTTGATCGGTTCGGTTAGCGGTTAGCGGTCGGTTAACCGACATTTTGCTCACCCCTACTTGAGGAGGCGGACACATGGATGAGGCGGATGCAATAATGAGAAGGACGCACTTGAGGAGGCGGACGAACTAGAGGAGGCGGACGCCTAGATGAGGCGGATGCACTTGAGGAGGCGGACGCATGGATGAAGCGGACGCACTTGAGGAGTTGAACGCACTGGAGGAGGCGGACGCACTTGAGGAGGCGTACGCATGGATGAGGCAGACGCACTTGAGAAGGTGGACGCATGGATGCGGCGGCAGATGCGTGGATGAGGCGGACGCACTGGAGGAGGCGGACGCACTTGAGGAGGTGAACGTACTAGTGGCCAAGGCGCGGCCTCGGCCTTGAATTGTAGCCAAGGCGGCCTTTGCCTTGTATTCTCTCTCTCCGAGGGGACTCGGTCTCTACTTCTTGAGGAGGCAATGGGGGAGACCTTGCATCCCTACCACGAGCTGAGCCAGTGCCGACAAGCTAGATCTGATCGTGTCATCTCTAGTGACAAGCTAGTTTGTGAAATTTTACCTAAGATTTGATCTCGGCTCTCAATGAAAGCACCAATGAAGGTAAAAATATTACCGGTATATATTTGTTAAGTAAGCATTATAGTTTCAGTACAATCGTTTGTGTGTCCCTCTTCTACAACAGGGTTTCTCTTTATACCATGAATGCAATGACTCTTCTATGAATGTAACAGATGCTTAATGCCTATACTAAGTGCGGGTAATAACAATAAGGAGCCGTTGGAGTAACTCTTCTTCAATGTGTCGCGCTTGTGTAACGGGTGGCCGTTTGACTTCCCCATGCCTGCTCGTCTACCTGCAATTCGGGTTAGTGCTGCTCCCAATTACCCTGCCAATAACGATTGGGGAGGGGGCAGTTGCCCTCACTGTCCCATACCAACTGTGTCCATGCATACTTTTTAGAACAAGATTTATAATGCATGATGAGTCCTGGTCCATAGTATACAATCATTATTGTGTGGACCATGGACCATACTATCAAATAATATACATTCAATATAAAAATAATGTACATTCAATATAAAAATAATATACATTGTATTCTGGGGATGTACATTATTTATGTACTGAATGTACATTATATTGTATAATGTACATTTAGTATTTTAAAAATGTACAGAATATTATTTATTATGGTCCACACAACATTATGTGAACCATGGCCCACGCAATCATTTGCCCATAGCATAACAATGGGAAGAATAGATGGACAAGTTATCAAATCTTAGTATCTTACACCGGAGATTTCGTTGTTCTGGGCCTAGAGCTCATGACTTAAATAATGTACCAAACATTTTGGTTTTTGGACAGTAAAAGAGCTAGATTGAAACAGGATTAAAAAACATGCAATTGTTATATCATGCATGAAGAACCACCTTAAAATGTGGACTTTGGTTTAAAGTGATACGTTTTGTAATTTACATAAATAGTATTTTTAGTGGCGTCATTTTTTCTTTGTGCAATCAAAAACAACGTTGATATATTATCTATAAGTACATAATGTGTTAAACAGCAGTCACATAATATGTTAATTGCAATCACACAATTTATTAATTACAATTTTATATTATCAATATATTAAATTTATAATAAAAAGTTGATAATTTTCAACAAAATATCTCTTAAAATTATACCATAATCATGATTACATGTCAAATATTTAATTTATGAGCTTTTAGAAATTTATTTACCTACAGTTCATATATTATGAACTTAAGATAATGTTAGAATAACTTGATAAGATATATTTATGGTTTACATATTAAGTACTTACAGATGTAAGTTTATGTACTTATAGTTAACATATTATGTATATTACAATAAAAGTAAATGTTGACCAAACAGAAGGGCAAGCAATAATCTATTGCACTAATTTAAACAAAACAACATTGTTTTGGACCAAGACTCACATGCACAAAACAAAACAACATGATTTAATTTGCGTAAAAATTTGTTGCATAATCAATTGCGGTGTTAATTTGTATATAGCACTTTTTTTGTACACTTTCTTTTTTTTTTTTCTTTTTTTTTTTTTGGCATTTATCCTTCTTTTCTCTTAAACTATTAACACTATTAAATATAATAACTTGTATTGTGTGCATATACTTTATTGTATACTAGTGTTGTACCCGTGCGATGCACAGTCTGTAATTTAAATTTTAGTTAAAAATATTATTGTAATAAACAAACGGCATGAATATATGTGATAATAGACTATACATATTAAATTGTAAAATGTATTTATAGAATATTGCACGTCAAAAGAAATATTGATTCCTAAATGATAATTTTATTTACAAATTATTAAAAATTTCCTGATATATAACATTAGTGGTTGGAGTACAATTCTTATTAAGATATATATTTATAGGCGATGCACGACCATATATAATAGATCTATATTTTGGTATAAATAAATAATAAGTATTGTTCATGAAGTAGATAAAAAAAATCATGTAATATTGAGTTCACAAAAACATGTACAATGACTAAGAAACATACTGTTTGATTGATTATAATTATTGAAAAAAAAAAAGAAATTACAAATCATTAAATCCCTCTTTGTAAACCACATTAGTAGTAGAAGTACAAACTCTTTCCGATTCACCACAAACTAATATTTTGAAACCGTTGGGGTTAATTACACTAGATGCCGCTACAAACATTTGTCCATAAACAAATACTGGTTTCTTTAGTAGCAACCCAATATTTGATAGCGTATGACCTTATTACAATTAACCGAGTATCATTGTAAAGTCCAAGAGTGTGATCAATATTTATCATTAACATTATAATTGTTGATTGATATTTCTCATCCAATAATTAACCGTTGAATTACAACTATTTCACCATAATATACTATTGTCAATAAGAAAAGATTATATTAAAATAAATCAATATATTAAAATGAAATATTTGTGTCAATAAGAAAAGATTATATTATTTAAAACACAAATTATAAATTATTAAAAATCTCTTTATAAACTACATTAGTAGTAGAATTACAAATATTTTTTGATTTATCACAAACTAAAATTGATAACACACAATGACACAAATATCACTTTTTTTTACAAAAATATGAATAATGCAATTACTTCATTACAGTTATTTTTGAAATTCATTTTTAAAATATTTTATTTCACAACCCAAAAAAAATCAATACAAACTTTTTATAACTCAATAGAAATTAGCTTAAAAAATTAAACAAAATTTAGTTATTGAAAAAATAAGCTTTCAATTTTTTTAAGGCCACGTATATAATATTTATACTTTTTTTTTTGAAAACCATATATATACTTTTTTAATCACATAACAATTTAAGAGTATACATATACATTTTTATATAAAATTCTTTTTTTTTAAATTTCATTACATCTGGGTACAAACCCTAATCTCCCATTTTTCCTGTCTCAGCCCTCCGCTTCATTGTGCCTCCTCACTTCCTCATCCTCACATTCACGCACACAATACCTCAATCTCTAAGCCCCTTAGCCGATCTGCAGTCTATCATTCCATCTGCGTCTCAGTCCCTTGCCTCACCGGAGTCACTGCCGCCATTCGCCACATCGACCTCACGCTAAAGCTTCAAGCAGCCGATCACGCACTCCGAGATCCATAGTCGGCCGCCAGTTCAGGCTCCAACCGTGCCCAGCCGATCAAGCCACGGCCTCTCCTCACCCACTGCAAATTCAACGGCTACACTTGTTTGTTCTTGAAATATTCATTCTGATTTCAATTTTCACGATTTTTCATTTATTCAAATGTCTGCCTCTCCTCAGCTTTAGCATCGTTTCTAATTTTCAATGGAAGCAGTGTCATTTATTCATTTCAGGTTACTGATTTACACCGCCGTTGCATGCTCCGCCAACCGCCGCCGCTTCGCCCACCGTTGCTATACTGCGAACGCCAACATGCACTGGTATGCACCTGTGTTTCAGCTTCTTCTTTCACTTGATTAGGGCTGTGGAGGTAAACTTAGCCCATAGTTCTTAGTTTATACCAATAACTTTTTTCTTTTTCGTCTTTGATGTTTGAATGCTTTCATAAATGGACTCTTGAAGTTGAAGCAGCTGATTTTGTCAAATTGAAAGTTGAATACGCCCCCAAAATAAAATTAATAATGTGGTTTTTTAATAAGTAAATTCCCTTGAAAATTGTATGCATAAAGTTGGGGTAAACTTACAGATTAAACAATGTTTGCTTAATTACTTTTATAGTAAGTACTCCATAATACCTGGTATTTTTATCATATTTAGGATTACATTTTTTTTTAATGTTTTGATAGAGATAAACCTCTAGCTTGTCACCCAGAGAAATTGCAGTAGTGGCTTAAAGGTGCAACTGCATATGAACTTTCTAGTATGTTAGCAATTTAAAATATATATATAAAAAGAAGAAAAAAGCAAAACATATATTTTATGCACTTGCTTGAGTTTGAGTTTCATTGCTATTATGATCATAATATGCTCTTCAGGTGTCAATGGCACTAATATTGCTTGGTATGCCCTTGAAATCCTTAAAAGGGGTTTATATAAGCTTTTCTCAACATATTGTGTCCATACAATTGCCTGCCCCATTCTCAACCCTAGCCCTCCACCAAAACAATTGAGAAATAGAAGAAAAAAAATAGAGGAAGTACATACTGTAAATTGAAATAGAGCTTTAAAATGATATAGAGAAAGAGAATTGATGAGTTATTACCTTGGCTTCAATATAAATGTGGTATTTCAGTGCAGGGCATGTACAATGGAGCAGGGACTATGAAACAACGAACTATCAAAAGGTTTTTTAGAATTGTTCTTCAACATCTCTGAGCCATTTTATTTTATTTTATTTCTAATGATGAATCCAGAGAGGTAGCCATCTTGAGAATTGTTAGGGCTTATTTATAGTGTTGTGTAGTATTAGAGAAGCCTATGTATATTTAATGTTATACTTGAAAATTGTATAAGTCATTTCAAATTTAAATTTATCATCTTGTAATTATTGTTTAAGTATACGAAGAGTCAACTTGAATGAGATTGTAAACAAAAAAATATTATTCAAATAACGTTTCAAATTTCAATATATTTAAATCTGAATGTAATTAATGTGATAGTAAAAAAATCTGATTGCTTTGTTTGTTGCAATAAATGTGAACACAATAATTCCACAAATCTATCAAAATGTTTTCACACTTTGGAGGGAAAATGATTTTGCTTTATTATAGATAGGATTTACAAATTTCTTTAAGAGAAAAACTGATTCATTAGATAGAAGCCTCCGAAGAGATAATGTCAAACAAACGTTTACAAATTATTTTTAATTTATATTTTTCTTTATTCATGATGTATCGATTTTTCTATTATTTTGATCTTTATTATTTGTACTATTTTTCTTATTGAATATTTATTTAATCGTGTAGTACGCAGTATTTGACTAGTAATTTAAATCTCACAAAATAAAATTTTTAATGAAAATGATGAGTAAAATAATGAAGGGGAAGGGGGAGAGAGAGAGAGTGAGATAAGACTTCCAAATCCCTCTGCAAAATTGTAGGACAAAAGAGAGAAGAAGACAACTTGGCTTTGTCTTAGGAATCGTCTTCCAACTAAAGACAACCTCAAATTCTTGGATATTGAGGATAAATGTACCTTATGTGGGAAGGAACCGGAGAATGTTAACCACCTCTTCTTCTCTTGTGATTTCTCAAAACAGGTTTGGGAAGAGGTTAGAGCAAGACTTGGGATCACTAGAAAGACATGCTCAATCAAAGGGGCTATCAAGTGGGCATATAGAGATGCACGTGGATCTCGAATGCATTCAAAAATTGGTCTATTGGCTATTTTATGCTCTGTTTATTATATTTGGCAAGCCAGGAATGCAATGATTTTTGAGGGAAGCCAAGCTGTGGTGACAAAAACCATATCCATTATTCTTCTTCAGGTGTTCAAGATTTTTCATAATCTTGCTCCATGATCCTGAGATCACTCTTGAATGTTTCTGTTAGCAGAAGGGATCTTGGGGTGATATTTTTCTGCCAGTATTGTATTGTATCTCTTGTTTGTGGTCTTTGTGTTTTGAAAATTCCTATTTGGATGGGAGCAGATTTGTATTTTAGGCTCCTTTGCCTAAGTAGTTGCTTTTCAGTTTTACTCAAGGGTTATATTCAGATTACAACCATCATTGTTTTTTACTAGGGTATGCCCTAGTGTAGTTTGTACATTCTTGTTTCCTTTTTGGAATATATTTTCTCATTTACCCAAAAAAAAAAAAAAAAAAAAAAAGAGAGAAGAAGAATGAAAAGCAAAAGAGAAAGAGGCAAATGGAACACAACAACCCAGATAAATTAAAGAGCATGAAGAGACAAACAAAAGAATAATTGAAGAAGAATAAAAACACTCCGACCCGATCAGACAACCTTTCTCTTGCCAACTACACTAAAGATAAGAAAGAAAAAGACAATAAAAATAATCCATATATCATGAAAAATGGAGAATGGTAAAAAAAAATAAAAATTAATGTGTACAAAAAATTAACACAATGTACAATTTACTATATTTAATGACGTTAACAATTAAATAAAAAAAAATTTAAAAATATAACCATGGAAAGAAAAAATAAACATAATATACAAGTTAAAACTATAACTAATTACACCAATTAGGGCCTAGGGGTGCAAATGAGTTGGGTAGCTCACGAATCATTCAATTAAAATTTGGTTTGAGTTTGGTCAAATCTGAACTCGGGTTGAACTCGAGCTTAAAACTTTTTGGATTGTAGCTTGTTGAACCGCTCACAAGCCCCCTACCCACCAACCCATCCCCCGACAAGCACACATACACACACATATAACTATTGTTCAAACTTGAGCCAATCAACTAAGTTTGAATCTTATAAAAGTTAACTAACTAAAGTTGAACATAAATTTTTAAACTCAATCAAGTAAACTCAAACACTTGTTGAACCGCTCACAAGCCTCCTACCCACCAACCCATCCCCCGACAAGCACACATACACACACACATAACTATTGTTCAAACTTCAGCCAATCAACTAAGTTCGAATCTTATAAAAGTTCTCAATCAACTAAGTTCGAATCTTATAAAAGTTAACTAACTAAAGTTAAACATAAATTTTTAAACTCGATCAAGTAAACTTAAACTCAATCCATTGTAACTATTTCAAACTTAGACCTCTAGCCTACTTAAGTTTGAACTCAGCTCGCCTCTTTTGCCCCTCTAACACCAATATATCTTCATAATAGACTTTTTGCCTTCTAAACATTTTTTGTGAGGTCAAATCTTTATGTGCTATAATTGTCTTCTTGTGCTACCATACTAAAAGTTCATCCTATCATAATTATGATTTACCATTCAAATTCAAATTCAAATCTCAACAAACAAACATAAGAAGTAGGAAAACAAAAGGAGGAAATGATGATTTGCTTTCACTTTGTATGTCAGATCCCACAAGGTCAAAATGCAAAACCAAACATACAATCTGAGACACCACTTAATTCACCTTTTTTTTTCCTTTTTCTTCCTTGTGTTATTCAGATGAAAATATTCCACATTTCTAGTTCTGCATGTTACCTAAGATTTGCTGTCTTGGCACAAAACACCTACTGTATTACTTACTTGATCCACATCAGAAATACAACCTGCTCATTGCTAAGCAAGAAGCAGTAATAGAGGTCTATATTAAGGATTAACACAGAGCAAATCTACCATTAGAGTTAGCGTTACAAACCATTTAAAAGACATTTAGATCGCGTCATGATATTAGTAGTCACCATATTTGTCTTGGGCAGTTATGTCGTCTTCTATCAGTAGTAAGCTTGATGGTAAGCTGGTGCCACACCATTGGTGTAGCCTCCATATGGTGAGTAGGGAGAGCCGGGATAAGGAGCAGCTTCGGGGGAGTACACATATGGGGGACTTCTGTTTCCCCCGTGGAGATACATGGCTGGCGATGTAGGGTAGGCTGGCACTCCCACAGGGTATTGGGTGTGTGGAGGTGACCTGACAAACGTGGGAGCTGATGGGAAAGAAGATACATAAGCATTGCTCGAGCGGCCAGCCTTGGCTGGGGGCATTGGGCCTCCATTGTTGACGCGTGTACGTTTGTTCGCAGGGGCTGCAGTGACAGTGGTGGTTGCTGCTGTCTTCTTTTTCTCGGTCTTAGACTTCTCCAACTCCTCGAGGCGCTTTTTGAGGTTTTCGGGAGGGAACTCAGCTTCGAGTTTGTACTCTTCAATGCACTTGAGGACCGAACGAACAGCTGATAGCTCTTTCTTCGCAGCAAGGTGCTGTGGCAAAGATATATCGGCGAATCAAATACCCAGTAATCAACATCGTCCATCAATCACAACACAAAGCCATGCAGAATTGAAACTCGTAAGCACATAGCAAGAGGCAGACATGGAAAAGACTCAAAAGAGAAAAACATAAATATGGACTAGAACAGAAGAGTAGAAGGGCAACAATACCGCAGCTCGACCAGAATTGCTAGGATCTTCAAGAATTGCAGCAGCAGATTTTTTCGCATCTTTCAGAAAATCTTTCAGAAGAGGAACAGGAGGGAATTTGTCAACAAGGCCAACTTCACAACTGAAATGCACAGCATCCAGCTGCTGTCCTCTGCTGATTAGTTCCTCAATCATCTCTGTGCAGAAAATAATTAACACATGCACTAAGATTCCATTATAGAAATTTACTCGTTTCAAGAAGTATACATATTATATACCATACAGCCCTCAGGTCCTCGGAACCATGCATTGCATCAAGTAGGGAAAGAACAGCCATTCAAAAGATTACTTTAATATGAAAATGCAAACCTTAAGAACAAGTTTTTCCTCAAATAAACACAAAATCTTAAGTTTTAAAAATAGCAATCCAACTTCATCTATATTATTTATTTCCCCTAAGAGTCATTGGAAGTATTTTTGAGATCAATGAAACGAACTCCAGAAAACATATACCCTGTAATAAAGACTGCAGTATCAAATATTGATCCCTAGAAGCCACATCATAAAACATCAGTTCTATTCAAATCTTTCTGCCTCTCATTGATAACAGGGATTGACCCAACATAATGAAGCAAACGCACAAACCACTCCAAAAGCAGACTTATGGTACTCCAGTCCATACTGTTTGGACAAATTGTATTAGGCCATAATATACTAGTTTAGGGACTAGATCGTAACACTCGATCTATTACATACCAACAACTATTGGCTGTCAATCACAATATAATTCTTGAAAAAGGGCTCAAGACTATATGAAGCCACTCTTTTAGTTTGCTAAGGGAAAATTAAACCTCACACATGAACTGCTGTTTCTATCAGGCATGTGACCTAGAATACTGGCTCGGCATCACTATTGACATCCAAAAGCAAGCTAATACAATCTTTCAATCTTTAGTTGATCCCCTATGTTGGGGTTGCATCTTGGAGAGCCGAATTCAACCCATCGAACCCGTGGCGAAATGGCTTACCATGGAGGAATATGGTTAAATGGTTAATGTCCACCTACTTATCACCAATTGATTTTAAGAAGCATAGGACAACCAGATAACCAAAAAACTATGCTATCATAGCCAAGGTCACGAGTTCGAATACTAAGCATGTTGTGCAATTGGAGGCTGGTGGGTGCTAAGAGGGGATTGTTGGGACTACGGAGGGATGTGGTTAATGGTATTCACGAAATAAATAGGTTTTCCATTAACAGATTAAATGATTTATTAAATTAGTAGCAAACAAATTATATCATTGAAATTTGGAATGGTCCAAGTAAGGAGGTTACCAGGCATTTTATCAGCGAGACCAAGTGAGACAGCGAGCTTGGGCATCTGCTTCCGCCAAGCAGACCCAACAACAAGCTTTCTGTACAAATCGAAATCTTCCTTCTTAACAATCCCAAAAGTCAGCAAATGTTGCAGGAAAGTATGCACATCAGGGGTCTTCACATTCTCAATCCCTCCTCTTTCATCCAAACTCTTCTTCCACGTCTCTGCGATTTCATTAGCCTTCTCCCTCACACTGGGTGTCACCAACATCCTCTCACTGCCCAGCAATGGATCCATCATTACTGGAATCAGCGATTCCAGCAAAAGCACACACGCCCACCCCAAATCATTGCTCTTGTCGCTCTTCACCTCCCTTCTATCCTTCGGAAACACCTCCGATATCGCTTCCAGCACCAACTTCGCCGGATCCACACAGTCCCCGAGCGCTTTAGGGATTTCCGACCTCAAAACCTCTAATTCCTTCTTCCGAACAATCACGAAACTCCAGAAGCTTCTAGAGTCCATCTGAACACAAAAAGACCTCAACTTCAACAGCAATCCGGCGGAATTATCCACCTCCGGTTGCTCCAAACCCTCGCCCTTCGCTTCAGCGTGGCTCTTCAGTTCCACGAGCGCGGCTTCGCTGCTATCGTTGAGCTTCTGGAGAGCTATGGAGATGGACGCGGAGATAGAGCTCTCGCGTTTCTCCAGAGCCTCGAGGGAGTGTTTAGTTTCAGAGTCTAGGGTTTGGAGTTTGGTTTTGAGGGCTTGGGACTTCTTCAAGAGGTCCTGCTCGAGGGAGGTGAAGTGATCAGAGAGCTCTTTCCATAAGAGAGTGCAGCTGGTCATCAGAGACGCCTGGCGCTGAAACTCATCGAAACTGGGCGGCGTTGACTGAGAGCACTCGCCGGGATCGGCGATTGAAGCCATTTTGGCCGATTCACGGCGATAGAAGAGAGAGAAATGAAATGAAATGGAAGTGTGAGATGAAGTTTGGTGGAGTGGCGATAAAGCGACAGAGGATGAAGGAGTGCTGACATGTACCCAGACAGACTGGTCGGAAACTGGTGAATGGTGATGCCACACAGGTTAACAATAGTTCATTAAGTTTTATTTTAAAAATAAAAGTAAATTAAATTTAAATTAAAGATTTACCACGGAGTATTATGGATGGTGTCAATTTTTTACCCAACAAAATTTAATATAATCATATATATTAACTTATAAGAGTGATACACAAGTTATATTCTTGAATTATGTATGTATTTTATTAGAGTTCTGTTACATGTACTCCATATTTTTACTCTCTTACTTTTATTTTGAGGTGACAATGAATGATTAGTTATTTTCATCATGTGAGTGTTGAGAAAAATGTCAAAACATCAACATTTTGTGAGAGGAGTAAAAATTGAGGGTAGAATTTAGAAGTAGAAGTAGTATTTTCCATTTTTATGCTTATTCAAATTGAATATTATGTCAATAATAGTGTACTTTAGTCCTTTTGAAAAATTTGTATTTACATAGTAAGGATTCTTTTAATTAATTATTAATTACCTCGGTAACCTAGTCGCATTGTTCACTCTTCATTCAAACAAAAATTATTAATTACTCATGCAAGTTTTTCTTTAGTATCTTCATAACTACTTTCTCAACCAGCCAATATTAACTTTACTAAGTCTCGAACTCACCCTCTCTCATGTGAGAGTGCAATCAGGTGACACTAGACCACAAGGTCTTTGGCAATTATTTATGCAAGTTAGTTTATTCATTTAAGAATTCAAGAATGAGATTTTTAAAGAGCTAGGTATTTATTTGTGTTTTTATTTTTTTTAGGGCTTGCTAAGTATTTTCTTTTGACCATCTCTTTTCTTTTCCCATAACTTAAACAAATCACTTGGCTATGAGAATTTAGTGGCATGAAATTTCTATTATATTATTGCCATGGTGCACCTAATATTAGCGTGAAAGATGACCATCTATATGATAAGATCAATTGTCTACTTAGGGTGTATTTGGTTCAAGAATTTATATATACTAGGAATGAGAATTAAATTCGTAGTTATTGTTTGATTAACAATTTTTTAAAAACACAACTATGAGATTTGATTACTGCTTCACTTAAGTACCTCATTCCTTAATTAAAAAGGGATATCATTATCATCTTATATTGGTAATTTGATTTGTAAGTTAAAATTAGTAATTTTAAATTTTGTTTTGATTTTTTTGTTCATATTAATGCTTTGGATGTCATTATATTAGAATCAATTGCCTTGATTTTTTGTTTTTGTATTTTTAAAACTTGTTATTCCCATTATAGGGTCATACATAGTCAAACATCGATATTGACAATCATTCCAATTCGACCATACTACCAAACATGCAAAATACTTTCACCAAAATCAATTACCATTACTAAGTATTTGATCCTCATTGCCATTTCAATTACCATGTGCGACCTAAACACATCCTTAGAAACTTCAACCTCATTTGTGTCAATTGTTTGTCCAGGTGTAAATAAGTTTGACTTTAAAATACAAGTCTAATTAATAGTTGGTTTTACTAGTGATAGCGTTGACAGCCGTTGATCTAATATTTTTCTTGTAGATTTATGTTAATTGTAACTATATGAGAAGTTAGTTAAACTAATGGAAATGAGACAAAAATACGTGTTTTTGTGTTAGACTTTCTAAAATTATTTATTTGTTTGAATTAGTACAAGGAGACACATCAAAGAGTGATTGTCTACCCTATTCACTGTGCATTGAAATGCCAGTGTCCTCCCTTATCCCTTGTGCAATTGATCAGGCTGATCTTATCCCTGCAAATCTCTTTCACCTTAAAAAATAGGTTCCACTTCCACATCACCTAATTTACAATTTATTTACTATTCACACTACATCCCAATAATATCACGTCACTTTAAAATATTAATAAATAAATAAAATAAAAAAGGAAAGAAAACAAAAAAAGTAAATAAACAATTAAAAAAGGTACAAAATCTGTCGGAGCTGCTGTTGCGGCAGCTTTTATAGGATTGCAAATTTGCATATTATGCCAATTTGCAATCCACCTCATCATAAAAAAAATATAAATTTTTTTATAGAAAATGCCACCTCACCTTGCCAATCCCATATTAGCAGGGATGAGGGTAGCCTAACAACCTAAGAGCATCTACACCAATGGTTTATTCGCGATTTTTTAGATTAACTTTGCCACATGGAGGAAAGATAGAGTATGAGAGAGAAAGTAAAGTTGTTTATCTTATTTTGGTTTTTGGAACAGTAATTTACTGATAGTGGAAGCCAAGAAAAAAGAAATGTTGTGCGCGTTTCGTGCACAGCAGGTGCGCCTGACAGATACCTTTATTAATTTTTTTTAATAAATCAAATTTGTATTTTTCATTACCTCCCATTTTCTCTTTCCTAATCACACTTACAAAATAAATAAATAAATAAACTTGTCAGGCGTCAGAGCCTATGACGCGCCCAGTGCCCGCTGGGCACTTCTTATGCCTATCACGCACGGTTTTCACGGCTGAAACATTAAAGTTGTGGGTCCCACTTTCTGAAATAAACTCGGCTCTTGCAAATGGAACCCTCCTCTTCTCTCCCTTCCTTATCTCTCTTCCATGTTGGCATTGTTACCATAAAAAAATCGTTAATAATCCATAGATGTGGATGCTCTAAGAGCAACCTCAATAACGAGATTTTTGGAATAGTTTTTGAAGTGTCAACTATAAAAGAAAGAAGAGAAAGAGAAGAAGCAAAAAGATTCATTTAAAAAAAAACAAAAGAAATCTGAAAAATAAAACACCATATTAACGTGTCCGGCTGGACGCTATGGTTGTTCCACACGCAACCACATGCAAACAATATTTACACATGGTATGACCCACTTTTTCTGAGAAAAAACTAGCTCCTTGCAAGAGGATTGTTTTTTTCTTTCTCTATCTACTACCTCTCTCCTTCACATTAAGACCTTCCTCAATAGTGGAGATTTTGGTGTGATTTTTTAGGAGTTTTTGTAGGTGTGATTAGGAACGAGAAAATGGAAGTGGAGGAAAAAAAAAAGAAAAGGAAAAAAAACAAAAGAAAAATCTGTATAAAATAAAAATTAAAAAAATAGAGATTTACACGCCCAGGCAGGCGCGAGAGTTGCGCCTCACTTGCGTGAGGCTCAACTTTCTTCATAATTAATAGGTCCCACAATTACTGAGAAACACCAAATAACAGAGAGACCCTTCCCATTCTCTTTCATCCCTCTCTCCTCTAAGGTGTCAAATCCCCCTTAAAAACTGTGCAAAAATGGCTAATGACGATGACCTTAGCTACATTTCCTCAAAACCACACCAAAATCAACTAATGTGGATGCTCTTGAATAACAGAATTAGAATTGGTGCCACTTGGTATAATGTGCTCTAGCCATAAAATATATATATATATATATATTTCAAAATAAGTCTCACTTGCCACTTGAGCTACACATTGGGTTAAAGCGTGTAATACTTTTTATAAATGCATAGAAAAACATTACTCCCTCCATTCCATTTTATGTGTCTGGTTCGATTAACAAGGTTTGACTGAAGTTATTTTTAATTCAAATTTCATAATATTAAGTTTAGTATTAATATACAAAATTTATATATTTAGAAACTACATTAAAAGTACTATTAAAGACAAAAAAAATCAAATTTAAAAATAAGTTAAAAATAATAAAGAAAATAAACAAATAAAAATGAGTTGGTTTGACTAATTAATAGTAAGTATGACAAATAAAATGGGATAGAAGGGGTATATTTTAACTAAAAATATTACGCATCTTACTTGAAACGATCAAAATCAAACTTACTCTTCTTCTTTTTTCTTTTGCTTTTTTTTTTCTTTTTTCAAATTTTGAATTAACGTAAGAAAATCACAGAAATTGGAAGGTAGAAGGCAGGTTTCTAAAATAAACTTCCACATTTCAATTTTAATTAATTGAGTTTCTTATGTTTTGTTTGTTGATTTTAAAGCTAAAAATGGCTAATTTGAAGTTGAATGACATACCAATATTTTCTTATAAATAAAGGACCGGGTTAGTTTGAGTTCATTTTACGCAATTCAAGTTACAACTGTCCTATTACTCTAAAGTGTGTTTTTTATTTTCTTTCGGTCTTGAGCTTCTTTTTTTTTTTTTTCTTCCGATTTTTTTGTTAAATGTTTGCTCAATAGTCAATTCATATACTTTTGTTGTAAAGAAGATAAGAGTTGAGTAATCATTAGGGTAGATTCTAGACTCTAGTATTAGAGGAGCTTATTTCCCTAAATACGTATTTTTTCACTTTCAAAGATAAGTCATACCTGTTAGGCGTTAGCATTGAAAATTTGAACGATGTTGTTGGACCGTAGTGGATAATTAATTATTAAATTAATTACTTTAATTGAGCTAGTTAGACTAATATTTATTTAATTGAAATGATTTAATGGTCTAATAAATAATTGATTGGTTTAATTATTTGGACCGCTTAAATTGACGGGTTTTGACTTGGTTTGACCTATCAAGAATTATATGTGGATGATATAATTTTGAGAAGTTGTGGATATTATAAATTGGTTCGAAAATATAAAATCATGAACCTGGACGTGATACTATCCCGATACATTCCTTATATTTAATTCAAATAATTAAATTAAATATAGGAATTATCCAAAGGGATAGGGTTGTTAGATTTTCTCTACACACCTACCACTATAAATAGTGGTTTCATATTCAAGGAAAGGGATCTCTGAAGATCTGCATACTGAAACTCTGCCGAAATATCGCCAGAATATCGTCTGGAACACGCATGTATGTAGTATATTTGCGCTGAGGAACACACCGTTTGAATACCGGAAGCCCTTCTTTGAAGATCAAGCTACATATAAGTCCTTTATTGAAGAACAATTCCGGAAGCCCTTCAACAAGGAACACTTCCAATTCGGCATACTCCGAATTCAGTACATTTCCAATTGACATACTTTCAGTTCAGCATACTCTGAACTAGGCATACTTTCAATCGACATACTTCTAGTAGAGAATGAGAGGACTTCTATATAGAGATTGTACCCCTTTTTCGTTTGATACATACTACTTCATTGTAACCGACACTTTGAATTTTGAATATATACAACTCATATTTTTCGCGTTTACAATACCAATACAGAAAATTACCGAATACCGAATTGTCATAGCATTTTTTAATAATTGTTAATCATGGACATTGATTTTAACAAGATCAATGACTCTTCTCTCACCGTACAACTGCACATGAGCACATCATCTGTATTTGAATTGTATATATATATATATACACACACACACACACACAATACTCTGTTAATTTTTGGCATATAGTTTATTAATTTACAAGTAATTTATTAAACTCTCTATTATTTGTTATGTTTTTTTCTTCTAATATTTGTATATAGTAAAGATATATTAGAGATTATAAAAATTTTCTTGAGAAAGTTTAAATCAACCAAACATATTAATTAAATTTTCAAATAATCTAATTGTTATGTTATCAGGATGACACTAAACACGTTAATTAATTTTTTTTTTGTAAAGTTATTCACAATAAACATATTCCTTAAAAATATTTTTTCTTGAAAATTTAATTGATGTGAAAGTACCAAACGACTTCTAATTTATTCCATTTACTTGTTAGTTTCTTTGAGAGGGACTCAATTTTTATTTTTCAATTTATTTGTTGGTGTAAAGATAATTTTTCCCCCCTCCCATACCCTTTATCTTCTTCTTTTTTTCTTTTTTTTTAAAAAAAATAAATTTGAAAGAATTATTATTATTATTAATATTTTGAAAGAATTATTATTATTATTATTATTATTATTATTATTATTATTATTATTATTTGAAAGAACTACTACTACAACAACAACATAAGGGTATTTTAGTCATTTTTTTCGCTTCTTACCTTTCAATTCCCTATATTCTTATTCCTATTCCTGCATACCAAACACTGTAATTTCAATTCCTACTTTATTCATTGAATTGCAATTCCACCAAATACAATTATTTTTCTCCCTAATTCCCTCCTCCCACCGAAATGACATGTAAGACTAACAAATACAAATGCATCAAAACAATTACTCCGTATAAAATGATTAGCTTGATTCCTTTTAAATCACAAGCCTGAGTCTTCGCTCACAATGTCACTTTTATATTTCTTGATTTTCAAAAATGCAAAATGTAGAATCATAAATCCTAGCTTTATTATATTGGTAAAAGTTTTGTCAAGTTGAAAAGTGATGCTCTTTGACGTGAAGTTAGGGACCAATTCATACTAAAAGCATTTCCAAATAGGACAATTTAATTATTTGTTATAAAAATATATTTATTTTAGAGAATTACAAAAGATTAATAGATCATTAGTAGATTTATTAGATTTTTTTTTGAAACATATAAAAAATAACGAAATAACTAAAGCCAGATTATGAAAATATGGGTTTAGCCACAGTCAAAGTACAAAGTAACGTGTTTAAAACGGCAAATAATAACAACGGTGTGTGAACCACGGTCTAAAACAACATCGTTAAATTTTATGAGTTAGAATAATGTACATTATAAGTTAGAATAATGTAATTTATGTGTAGAATAATGTATTTTATGAGTTAGAATAATGTACATTATGTGTTTAGAATAATGAAACTCCTGGAGTAAGATAATGTACTTTTTGAGTTAGAATCATGTACATTATGCTTTAGAATAATGTACATTATGAATTATAAAAATGTATATTGCAGTGGATCGCGTGAAAAAAAAATTGTGCTAAACTACACGTCCATTGAGTGTTGCTAGTATGCTTAAGGTGCACCAACAATTTTATTTTATTTTTTCCTTTGATGGAGCCGCACTGTTCAGATAAAAATCACTTATCCTGCAAGAAACTTTTATCTTCTCTCCACTTTCTCTTTCTTCCACGTCACATTTAAAACCCTACAAAAAATCTCATAAAATTTAGGATTGGAGATGCTCTTATCTTCACACAAACCAGCAAGGATGTAAAAGTCATTTAAAACCCCAACACAAATCCGAAAAAGGATCTCGCACCACGTTACAAGAGTCGTAAAGCAAGAAGGACGATGACAAGTTGGAGGAAGATGGGAATGTGTATTGTGTTTGCTGTTTGGGTGATGGGCAATACAGGAGCAGAGAGAAAGCTTTTTCCCCAAGAGGAAAAAAAGCTATGGAGAAAGTGGTGGTGGTCCATTTTCACTGACCACAACGTGGTTACAGTCTCATAAAGTAGCCATAAGCCATATGCCGCCCTTTCAAAACCTCCATTATTTATTTTTGATACATTAGAGATTCACATTCATATTTTCCCCTCAGTCTCTATCGTTAACTCTAGAATTCATTATTCCATAGTCTCTACACTTCTATCAACTTGAGGAATTCTATCTAAATTATCTAATTCTAGATGTAGAAGTCTAACCACCACTCTACTACTAGAATGATGACTCTAAGTTATCACTTGAGCTAGCCTAATAGGACAAACCTGGCAAATTATTGTATAGACCGTGGCCCACACAACTGTGTGGACTACAGTTTAAAACGTCATCGCTAAATTTTATGAGTTAGAATAATGTACATTATGTGTTAAAATAATGAAATTTTGAAGTAAAATAATCTACATTATGTGTTAGAATAATGTACATTATGTATTAGAATAATTAACATTATGAGTTAGAATAATGAAACTTCTGGGACAAGATAATGCATGTACATTGTGTTGGAATAATGTACCTAATATGTCAAAATAATGTACATTATAAATTATAAAAATATATATTGTAACGAGTCGCGTAAATAAATTTGTCTGAAACAACATCACTTTTGGATTATGATCCACACAACTGTATAGAACGTAACTATTGGACCAACCTCCATTATTACACACTTCTCTAGCCTTTGTTTTTATACCCTAGACATAGAGGCTAGGCATAATTTAGTCTACCTATATTTTCACTTTTCATTGTTAACTTTAATTTATTCCATTTCCATTTTAACTTTATAATTAATTTATTTTTAATTTAAAGTATTTTTTTAAAGGAATTTAAAGTATTTGAAATCTCCTTAACTTGTAAAATTTTCATACTATTATACATTTCAAGGTATTATCTCACATGTCCATCACATTCAACCAATGGTGTTAGTATGTTAGATGTTCAAAAAAATAGTTATATAATTGTAAATAAGAATAATTTACAGAATGACATTAATCTGCGAGGCAAAATCATAACATAAAAGAAATATTTATAAATATTGAAGAAATGTGCACCATTAAATAAGTATAGTGCATCATAACAGATTAATGACAATGTTAAGTCTATTGTATAAGTAGTAATGTATAAATATAAAAGTGTACTTTTTTTTTTTAGTACCATTGACTCTATTACAATATTGTATATGTCCATACATACTATCTCACTGGAGTTCGAATATGTGACCTCTTATTTGTGAGAGACAAAAATATCATTGAGCTACAAGCTATAAAAGAATACTTTTTGTAAGTAAAAATGCATATAAATGTAGTAAAAAGAACATTTTGTTTAATTAGAAGTGCATAATATATACAAGTTTAAAGATGTGCGTGCATTGTCTTTATTTAATTGTAATAATGTCCTTTGGAATGGCTCTTTTGTGATTCCTTTTCCTAGAGATGGTGATTCTTTTAAGAGTTGGCTCTCCTCTATTTTATCTGGAGTGGACGTGCTTGCTAAGCTGAAATGTGCAGCAATGTGTTGGACTATCTGGAAACATAGAAATTGTTTAATTTTTGAACAAAAACCATGGCGTGGGAATGAGGTATTACATTCGACTACATTGCTCCTTGATGAATGGCTTGAACTGCAAGCTCCTACTCCTTATGTTTCTTCTCATGCAGCGGCAACAAATTCTTCTTCCCATAGTCCGAACACTGCTATTCGAATAAATGTGGATGCTGTTGTCTTCCTAGGTAATGATAAGGGCTTTATTTCGGCTATTGCGCATAGCGGATCCGCATCTTGCTGAGGCAATGGCTATTAAAGAGGCTCTCTCTTGTGCTATTGAGCGGGGTGGCGGGAGATAGTGGTTCATTTTGATTGTCAAATGATCTGATCTGTTTAATGCTTGATACTACTCCTATAAACTACTCTTATGCTGGATGTGTTATTAGAGAGTGGATACGATTAAAACGACACTTTGATTTTGTCTTTTGGTTTTATTCCTAGATTAGAGAACAAGTTGGCTCATGCATTAACCAGGGCAGCGTGTTCATAGTTTGGTCCTTATAGTTGGTTTTTCTGTTATCCTACTTGTATTCAACAATTGATTTTTTATGCTTAATATTATTCTATCCCTTTTTTCAAAAAAAAAAAATCAATTCTAATAAAAATAAAACATTATAATTGTTATCTTTAAAAAAACATTATAATTGTAAAATACACCATTTAATAAGTACAATGTTATAGTAGTAAAATTGCAGCATTGTCTAGAAAAAGTCAACAATGACCTAACGATGCTAGAATGATGGATTCATGAAGTCAACGGCACCTAAACTATAACACCAAACTATAACACTAAACTATAACACTATAGGTATCATATTCATAGAATACAATTTTCACTTTCAAGATGCCTTAGTGTTGAAATGGTAGACAAATAATCAATATCACTTCTATTTTTATTAGGCAAAATAGCACTGCTAATCCCTGAAGTGCTTTACTTTAAAATTTTGGTTCCTGTAAATTAATTAAACAAGTTTAACTTCTAAATTGTTCAAAATGTTGTACATTTAGTCCTTAGTGTTATATAATTGTCAAACTCAATAAACATATGTGGTTATTTTTATTATTTAGAATTAATGTTCATTATAAAAAATAATATTCCTATGGAGAGATTGCAACTTTTAACAACTGATATTGATTTTAAATGATATGAACATAATAAAAAAGAGTTTGCTAATGGGATTTGATAATTATATAACAACAGGGACTAAAGTGCAACATTATCAACAACTAAAGGACTGAATTTGCTCAAATCAATTAATAGGGAGCAAATTTCTAAAAGTGAAATAATTCAGGGACCAAAAGTGTTGTTTTCTTTTTCTATTATAACACAAATTTTTATTTTTCTGTGGATCATAAGAATAATCCATATTTTTTATATAAAAAAATAAATGGTCATGATTTTTTTTAGTACTAGTGACTTTGTTACAATATAGTTTCTGTTCATTTCGTAAGGTCATGATTTATTTATTTATTATTATATTTACACAAACATTCATTATTACATAACTACTTTCTATAGTATATCATATATGAATTAAATATATCTATCTTGTTTTATATGGAGTCATGGAGATCACTCCTAAGTAATAGGATAGGGTTTTTAGGATATTGGTTCAATTAAATACTGCATTTCTTAAAAAAGTAATACACTAGAGGTTAATATAGACTAGACTTTAGATTATCCATTTAGGCGGCCAAGGAACGAAATTTCTTATTCTTTCATGATTATTAGATAAGGAATTTTCCTTTTTATCTATGGATTTGATTGCTTTTGGCTGGATTCAGCATTGATATGTAATCCTAACAGTTTTCACTTGATATTTAATGGAAAATCTACAGTCCTTATGGGAAATTCTACAGCAGAAACTAATAAATTAAATTCTATCAAAATTGAAAAATAGCTCAATCCAATAATATTAAGAGTGTGTTTAGTTCATGGGTTTAGTTATATCATTAATAAGAATCAAAATTATTGTTATTGTTTGATTGACAAGTTTCTAGAACGTAACACTGCTATAAGATTTGATTACCCTTTAATTAGAAAACTCATTCTCTAATAAAATAAGAGTTTTATTCCATTATCCACCTCTCAATTGGTAATTTGATTTTTAAGTTTGGATTAGTACTTTTAGATATTTTTTTTTTAAAATTTTGTTCATATTGGTGCTTTGGATCTCTTTATATTAGAATAAATTGTCTTGAATTCTTGATTTTTTGTTCTTGTAAATTTAAAACCTTTATTCCCATTATAAGATCATACATAACCAAACAACAATATTGGTAATCATTCAAATTCCACTATACTACCAAACATGCAAAATACTTTCACCAAAATCCATTATCATTACCAAGTATTTGATTACTATTCTGATTCCGATTCTCATGTGCGAATCAAACCACCCTAAATTAATTAAATATTTTATAGACTTATTGATAAATAAAAATTTAAACCTTTATATATTGTAATATAATAATTGACAACTTTATATTTAATTTTTATATTTCAAGATAATTATATTTAATTATATTATCTAATTCACTACTACAAAAATCCTTTTTAGCGTCGGTTATTTTTTAACATACGTTAGCTATCGTAGTAATTTTGAATGGCGTAGTAAATAAATGATACGACGCCCTATGCTATTTTTTAAATAAAGAAATGACGTCAAGTTTTCGAAAAAAAATCGACGTCATTTGTTTATTTATTTATTTATTTATTAAATTAATGCCATCGTTTCTATTTAAAAAAATTATAAAAAGTATATACGACATTAGTTTTTAAGAAAAACCAACAACGTATCTATTTTTTAAATTAAAAAAAAATTAAAAAAATAATTTAATATAATTCCTAAAATTAAAGTTCATCATATTTTTAGTACACAATAATTTCATAAAAGAATTACAAAAAGTGCCACCTATTATAAAAAATTAATTCAAATTAATTTAAAAATATTTATAACTAATACTGTAATTACGCAGGGATATCCCCAAATACGTACAAATCGAGGGGTCGAATCGTATTCAAGTCCTTTTATAGTATGTTTGTTGATTTAAGTCCTAAGCTTGGCAAACGACGTGAAGTCAGGGAATTGTGAGTTAAGGTGTGGTAGGTGAAGATGTCAAAAGTCTCTCTTCCTCGCATTAAATGTGGTATTTATAGGGAAAAGGAGATACATGCCAGGCTCTCAACATGCTTGACATGTGTTGCGCATGCAATCGGCTAGCTCGGGAACAACACTAAAATGCCCATGTGGTGCAATATTCCTGACCATCCACTAAGTGTCATGACCAGTGCAAAGTTAGGAATATGAGTATTAATCCTTAAGTAACCAAGCTCTAGGCGAACTTCACAACCTAATAAGGTCGGGGTCAATCCTAAGGCGGAACAAAGTCTAATATTGACAAAGCACCTACTTGATCTCTGCATTTAGGTCGGGTCAGGTAGTCTCAAGGTCGGGAATGGTTTCTCTCAGTGACTAGACCTGATATCGAGTAAATGTACAATACATGTAGGTAGGTATACCTGGGAAATATTCCCCATCAAATATCCCCCCTGGTCCGTGCCTTGACGTCAATTAGGCGAGGAAGGGCTCAGACTAAAATGTTCGACCAAAACAGCTCTGAAACTTAAAAGGCCCTCTTATGAAGACATCAAAGTGTAGATCGAAAGGGAAAATGGTCAAAAGACCAAAGAGTTGTAATTCTCGCTAAATATGGCGACATCTTAGTATTTTGATCACATCTAAGTCTAGAAATGTATGATACAAGTGATTCTTGCGCCATTGGAAAGAAAACTGCAAGGGTTACAACTCTTATGAAGACAACAAAGTGTAGATGGGATGGGAAAATGTTCAAAATCAGCCTACAACTCGGACCAGTGTCGCATGAGGATTCTGGACGCGTCGAGAATTATTATAGAGTGTCGAGAATAGGCAGAATGCCATATTTTATGCTCTGTAATGGCTCGATGTGTCGAGCAAAGGCCTTGACACCCGAGAAGCCCCAGATCTGCAATTTTTAATGCTTGTAATTCTCTATTTTACCCCCACTCTCCACCCCAACTATATATAACATCATTTCCCTTCAAACCCTAAGTTTGGGGTTGCGGTTTTGGAAGACAAATGGAGTGAAGATGGGTGATTCTTCACACTCCAAAGGAAGAAGGAGAATCCTCACACCTTGGAAGAAGAAGAACCATTGCAAAAGATTTAAAACGAAGATTGGAGCATCAAAAGCTACCAACAAGAGAAAATAGAAGAGCTTGGAAAACACATTTGGGAGAATCTCTTCCTCTCTTCTTTACTTTAAGTTTTATTGTATCTTCCTTGATATTATTGTTGTTGAAACTATGTTATCCATGGTTGGCTAAGCTTTTGAGATTTTTGGGTATAAAAATTTCACTCTTATTCTCTTGCATTTCTCAACTTGCTTGCTTGTTCTTTTTAATTACTTATGCTTTTGTAGTCAATTATCCATCGTTTTCGTTAGGAATGGCTTCTCACGAATTCATTAGTAACTAGCGCTTGATATGTCATGCTTCTTTGTGGATCGATAACCCTGAATACTCCAGCTTCTGGGTATTTGTTTGTCAAAATAAGCTACAATCATAACCCACCCGACGTGCTGCAAGTCACCATGGACAAGGACCTCCCATCTGCAAGCAATGGTAACCCCATCGATTCCTCCCTGGAGGATGCATGCGATGGAGGTTTGAGCTTTTTGGGTTGCGCTTGTTTTTCCTTTCTGCTTCGTGTGTTGTATCTTTGGTGTTTTTGCTTGTTTTTTGTTTCCTTATGACGATTATTAGTTGGAATTGCCAAAGGGCAGCATCTTAGTCCTTCCTTAAATCTACCAATCACATTATTATTACATATAAACCAAGGTTTATGTGCCTCTTTGAACAAAAAATTTCAGGCAGCCATGCGGACAAAGTTTGTAGGAAGCTAGCATTCGACCACTGGCTGCGCATTGGAGCTCTTGGATTCAGTGGTGGCATCTGGCTTATGTAGAACGAACTTTGGACAATGGACATTCGCTTAACCCACCACAAGTTCGCGTTGGTGGAAATCATTGATGAAAGCAACAAAAAGTGAACTCTGGCTTGCGTCTACGACAACCCCTCATTGCACCCCAAAAACAAACTTTGGGAGGATCTCGAAAGAGATCAAGGAAGCATTAAGGGACCTTGGATGGTAATTGGTGACTTCAATTCAGTGACATGTGAAAAAGAGGTCAGCAATCCGGATACCTTTGTGGCTAATAGATGTGATATGGAATATACCCCGGATATACGATCCTAAATACTTTATACGTATGTCGGTATAAAGTACGTGTATGAGCCTATAAAAGGGCTTTAACCCTTCAAGTTAGAGGACTTTTGACTTTTGGCCCTTTCCTCCCTCTCTAAACACAAGACCCTAAAGCAGTGCTCTCCCTTCTCTCTAAACCATTGAACAGATGAATAAAAGAGCTATTGGGGTTGATTCTTGGAGATACTTTACATTACTACATACTTTGCTTATACACTTGAATGTATGGAGGATTTAATCCATATCAAATGGCGCCGTCTGTGGGGACCCGAGCAAAGGGTTCGTGTTCTCCATTTCTTTTCATCGGTCACCCGACCTCATGATTCTCCGTCCGTCCCAAGCACTGGCTCCGAATACAGTTGGACCCGTCGCTCAGCGTACAGGTGGGAGATATCAAAATCTTGCATGAGACATCAGCCGCAACTTCTTCCGACGAGCTTGGTTCCCGGTCAGCGGCGGCTGATCTCCGTCACCTTTCTCCAGCAAGCAGCGGCGAACAAAGGACCAACTACCAACCAGCCTGCCTTCAAAATACGCTCTCTTGCCTGATGCATGCCCCTAAAATCTCCAGTTTTTTTGTTTTGCTAAGCCATGCACCACCGCCTTCATTTCTCCTCCACCGGCCGTCACGCCATCTTTTCCATGTCGAGCCGCACCACCAACAGCAGCTGGCACGACTCCCCTCCGCCGCCTTGTCGCCTGAGTACTTGACGAGTTCGAGCCAGAAAGCTTCATCGGCCATTCCCCAGCTATACCGCCGGATTTGCTGCTGTCCAGCTCATGGAAGAGGTCTGGAGGTCACCGCTGATCGTCGCCGGATCCGCTTGGTGTTGCTACCTTCGCCGGAACTTTGTACCCGCGACCTCTCTGCTTCTCTCCCAGCTTGGTGACCTACAGAGGTCTGACGATATTGGCGACCACCCTCCGCCACCACCATTTGGAAGAACTCATAGGTAAAGAGCAGGTTTTAGCCTTCAAGCTATGGAGATCGCGAATTTGTTCAGAACGGATTAAGTTGCCCTCAAACTTTAATTTTGAGGTTTTAGCCTGCAAAATCCGCCAAGTTACGGGTCATCTCTGTCGCCGATTCGGCCCCGACTAGGCTTACGATGGACCAACCATCAGTGATCATACAACAGGCTCAGGTTTGCTACTGTGGGCTCAACCATAATTGAAACAGAGAGTGAGGATGGCAGAGGTAGGGAGGACGATGGTGATTTCGGTGGTGAGCGAAGATGGTCAGCGGCGGTGTCGCGGTGGTGTGTCTAGGCTGCATGGAACGCGATTGGTCTGTAGTGGTTTGCAATAGTAAGAAAAGTGGATAGGCGTTGCTGATTCGTGGAATGTGCGGTGGGAATCTTTCCAAAATCATATTCTAAAGCATGCATGGCAGATTATGTTGGCCACCTGGAGTACATATTATCTCAAGATTTAATCCTGCCATAACAAGAAGAAAATAAATTGGGGTTTTATCGTGGCAGTAAGTTCAAGACGAGAGAAGAGTTTTAGAATTTATAAGATTATTAGTTTAATCTTATTTTGTAAATTGTACTATTTATAGCTTTCTAATTGTACGTAGAAAATTGTAAATAGCAGAATATATGTAACAAGTCCGGTTAGGTCGGTCCGTCCACCACCGACATTGTAAGTCCGGGGTCAGATCTCGGCATAGTTAACTACGACGGCGGTCGGAAAAAACGCTACGACCAGAAAGTCGGAAAAAATTACAGGAGTAAGGTGCCCGCTCGGTTCTCGAACCGATCTATTACGACGGCGGTCGGAAAAAACGCTACGACCGAAAAGTCAGAAAAAACTACGAGAGTAAGGTGCCCACTATGGGAGCAAGGTGCCCGTTTATGGTCCTTGGACCGATCTTTGTGGGAGTAAGGTGCCCACTACAGGAGCAAGGTGCCCGTTTATGGTCCTTGGACCAATTTTTGTGGGAGTAAGGTGCCCACTACGGGAGAAAGGTGCCCGTTTATGGTCCTCGGATCGATTCTTGTGGGAGTAAGGTGCCCACTATGGGAGCAAGGTGCCCGTTTATGGTCCTCGGACCGATCTTTGTGGGAATAAGGTGCCCACTACGGGAGCAAGGTGCCTGTTATGGTCCTCAGACCGATCTTTGTGGGAGCAAGGTGCCCACTACGGAAGTAAGGTGCCTGTTTATGGTCCTCGAACCATTTAATTACGACGGTGGTCGGAAAAAACGCTACGACCGAGAAGTCGGATAAAACTACACTCTTTGCACCAACGAGGAAGAATTACCCTCGTTTGCTTTTCTTTGTAAGTTGTACACGACCATGTATATATATTAGTCATGTACTAACTCCGGTTAGGTCGGCATGGCCACCATTGGCACTATGAGCCCAAGATCATATCTCGGCATAAGTCTTACATTGTAGGCAGTTAAGTCCGGTTAGGTCGGCATTACCACCACCGGCGTTGTAAGCCCGACTAGATCGGCATCATATCGCTATCACCGGCATAATTAGCCCAAGACCAATTCTCGGCATTAAGCCCTACGAGGTAGGCAATTCAGCCTGCCAGGTCGGCATTTCGCCCCGGGCAAATCCAATCTCCCGATTGGTGTAAACCCGACTCTTAGATCGGTAAAATTCGGCATCTCAGTCGTATCGCAAAATCTGATCCCTGCATCGGTAGAGTTCAACTGACCCCTATAGTCCAAAAGACTGTGCTTAAAGTTGTGCTCTTTTTTCCTTAGCTAAGATTTTTTTTCCCATTGGGTTTTTTCTTAGCCCGAGGTTTTTAACGAGGCAACTAGCATAAGTCACGGACTATACGGTCAGCTTTTATAGCTCGGACTCTTCTTTGTTGGCGCTTAGAGTTGTGCTCTTTTTTCCTTGGCTAGGATTTTTTCTTAGCCCGAGGTTTTTAACGAGGCAGCTAGCGTAAGTCACGGATCGTAAGGCCAGTCTTCCAGCCCGACCCCTTCCTTGTTGGCTTGACGTCAAGGCTCGGACTAGGGGGCTACTTGATAGGGAATATACCCCAGATATACGATACTAAATAATACGTATGTCGGTATAAAGTACGTGTATGAGCCTATAAAAGGGTTTTAACCCTTCAAGTTAGAGGACTTTTGACTTTTGGCCCTTTCCTCTCTCTCTAAACACAAGACCCTAAAGCAATGCTCTCCCTTCTCTCTAAACCATTGAACAGATGAATAAAAGAGCTATTGGGGTTGATTCTTGGAGATACTTTACATTACTACATACTTTGCTTATACACTTGAATGTATGGAGGATTTAATCCATATCAAGATGCACAAGATTCAAGGCTTGGCTAGATATAGAAGGAATGGTGGACATAGGATTCTCTTGCCCCAAATTTACATGGACTAGAGGCAACAGCTTGTAGCACTTTAGGGGTGCTAGACTTGATAGAGCAGTCTGTTCACTAGAGTGGATTGATTGCTTCCCTGAAACTCATGTCCAACATGTTGTTTCAACCCATTCTGGTCATTTACCCCTATGCATCAGACTCGAAAATCCCATAAGAAAACATGGGAATGATTGGTTTATGTTCAATGCTACCTGGACCATCTACAAGAAATTTGAACACAAGGTGGCTGCAAACTGGAATGATGAGGGCGACTTTAACAAGAACTTAAGCAGGACAACACATCGACACTGGTCAACTGGAGCAAAGTTGAACTTGAAACTACTAACAAAAGGAAAAAAAGAATTAAAGCTCGCCTTGAAGGTATTAAAAGAGCTCTTGCTAATAGGAGAAGCAAAGACCTCATCAAATTAGAAGCAAAATTGAAGAAAGAATTTGATGATGTGCTCTATGAGTAAGAACAATACTGGTTCCAAAGATCCAAGGAACAATGGATATTATCGGGCGACCGGAATACAAAGTTCTAACCACTGTTGCAAAAATCCCCCACCTAGGCTCTAGGCGCTCCTAGACGGAGGCGAATTGCTCCCTAGGCGTCCGCCTAGCGCCTGGTGACTGACTGGGCCGAATTTGGTCAAGTTAACTCGCCCAACTCGGCAGAGTTAGCCGAGTTAACTCGAGCAAGTCGGCCTTGTTAATTTTATTATTATATTTATATATATTTAAATTTATTTATTTATATAAGTAAGAGAAGTAAGATATATATATATATATATATATATATATATATATATATATATATATATAATATAATATAATATAATATAATATATGACATACACCCACACACATGAATTAATTTTTTCTTTTTATAGGTCTCCGCCTAGACCGCTTAGGCGCCGCCTAGACCCTTAGGCACTAGGCGCTAGTCTACCGCCCGACTAACGCCTAGCGCCTACTGCAACCATGGTTCTAACACACATCGACCAAAATTAAAAGGGCTCGAAACAAATTCATTAATCTCTTATGAACAACAGGGAAGTCATTACTAATGAAAGACAGCAGAAAAAATTGATTAGAGACTACTATGTTACTTTATTCAAGCAAGACCTTAAGGAGCTTCAAATTGATTGCCCGAGCAACCAGTTCCATATACCAACAGAAGAAGAGTAGAGTTACATTTACAAGGATTGCACTGAAGAGGAAGTTAAAAAAGCCATATTTGATATGGAGCCTTACAAAGCACCGACGCCGGACGATTTTCATGATGGCTTCTTCGAGAAAGCTTGGAAGGTGGTGAGAAATCACCTCACGAAACAAACAAAAGATTTCTTAAAAGATGGCATCATGCCAGAAGGACTTAGCGATACCCTGATTGCACTCATCTCTAAGATAAAAAAAAATTTTTAAAAAAACCCCGATAATACGTTCCCCAATTTTGTCCCATTAGCATCTGCAATGTTTCTTACAAAGTGATTACCAAGGTCATCCTCAACAGAGTCAAAAGGAGGTTCTTAGGGAGGTTATTGCACCAAAACAAAGCAACTTTGTGCCGTGAAGACAAATCACCAACAACATTGCGGCATATCAAGAAATCATTCATTCAATGAGGAAGAAAACTAGAAAAAAAAAAGGTATATGGAAATCAAGATCGATCTCGGAAAAGCTTATGATAGAATCTCATGGCACTTCATTAAAGATACGCTCTGAGAAGTGGGGTTCACGGAGGAATGGGTTCATCTAATCATGCAATGCATCCAGACCACGAGACTCACAGTCCTTTAGAATGGGGAACAAGTGGGTTGGATCAAACCGGAGTGGGGGATTGGACAAGGCAACTCTATATCCCCCTATATCTTTGTTCCATGTATGAAACGGCTAAGCCATATAATCAAGGAAGATGTGGCGAAAGGCAACTGGAAAGGAATTCAAACTTCAAGGTATGGGCTTATTGTTACACACTTATTTTTTGCTGATGACTTGGTTTTATTTGCAAAAGCCAACTAGGAGTAGGTGAAGATTATTCAAAAAATATTACACCAGTTCTGTAAAGCCTCGGGGCAGAAAGTGAACCTCCAAAAGTCCCAAATTCTTTTCTCCAAGAATGTTGATAAGGACGAAGCCAGTAAAATCTCGAAGAAGATCGGCATAAACCAGACAAAAGATCTTGGAAGATACCTGGGAGTATCCACCTTACATGGAAGGGTCTCTAAAAATCACTTCAACTATGTCTTGGATCGGATAAATGATCGGCTGGAAGGATGGAAGGCGAAAATGCTCTCGCCACGGGGAGAATAACTTTGGCTCAAAGTGCCCTTAGCATAATCCCTTACTACACCATGCAATCCACTTGGTTGCCCACAGGAGTTTGCGAGGACATCGAGCGCAAACTGAGAAACTTTATATGGAATGGGGGGCAAGGTGGTAATCACATTCACTTAATCAATTGGAACACGATCACCAAACTCACTGACAAAGGTGGTTTAGGAATAAGACGCATGAGAAAAATGAACATAGCATTTACGGCGAAGCTCGGCTAGAGATTGCAGAAGGAAAAGAATTCTCTCTGGGCCAAAATAGTCAACTGTAAATATAACAATCACGAAGACCCGGTAGCATAATGGAATGAAGGACATGACTGTTCCAATGTATGGAAAGGGATTGTTAGAAGCTGAAAGCTTATTTTAAAGGGAAGCAGTAGCAACATATCCCCGAGCAACACCACATCAAATGGAACTCAAATGAGTCAGGGAAGCAGCTGGGGAGTTCTTTGTTAATTCAGCGTATAAGGCAAAGATGGAGGAGCATAACAATGCTGATAGAGATTGGAAATTAATCTCGAAGTTAAAAATACCAAGTAGAATCGGTGCGTTCCTTTAGCTTGTCATAAGGGAGAGGATATGGACCACATATTCAGAAAGTGTCATGTAGTTGAGGAAATTTGGAAGAGGAATAAATTTAATGCTCAGAGCTTGGATATATGGCTCTCCACCAATATTCGCAGTAAAGTAAAGTCCATAACTAACAGGAACTGGGCCATAACTTTCGTCCATGTTTTATGGTGGTTGTGGAAATGACGTAATGAAGTTACCTTCGGGGAAAAGGAATGGGGTTTGTACAAAAGAATTGAATGGATCAGACAACAAGAAATGGAAGCGAGAAATGCTTTTGCGAACTCTCTTAGACCAGAAGGCTCCAGCAAAAAATATATTGGAAAGCAACTGAAATGGAGAGGGATGTCGGGCACTGAATTGATCCTCAATGTTAATGGATGCTTTAGATGCGTTAATACAAAACCAGGGGGAGGTGCAATCTTTAGGGACAAGCATGGTATGTTGATCGCGAGATGCACCCTTTCATTTGTTGCTTCTAATGTGATAGAAGTTGAGACTAAAGCTCTGGAAATTGGACTCAAATGGATCCACAACAAAGGTATTGAGAATCTGGAAATCCAGACCGATTGTGAAGATTTGGCCAAAGCATTAACTGACAGAAGATGCAGAGGAAGGCAAGAATGCAAAAGGCTGCAAGAGACTTTTGGAGAATTTTCCCTGCAAAAGACTTGCACATATTTACCGCGAACAAAACATGTTTGCGGACACTTTTGCTTCTTTGGCAGCTAAGGGGAATGAGACTTGGGTGGAGTATAACACCCCTCCTCCTGGCTACGTGCATTTAGTGCACAATGATTCGATGGGCGCAACTACAGCCCCCCGGCTGCGTGCATTTATAACATACTAGTTTCATTACAACATTTAAAGTACCATTTTAATTATACGTTCTTAAATAAGCTCTGTTTTTTAATTTCATTTTCCAAACACTAATTTATTTATAGCAACACTAATATATAATTTTAATTCTACTACATTTACATTTGACAACAATTGTCCACTGTATAACAATTAAAACACTAATTTATTTATAGCAACACTAATATATAATTTTAATTCTACTACATTTACATTTGACAACAATTGTCCACTGTATAACAATTACTTTTCATTATTCATCTGTTTGGGCACATAATAAAGATATTTTCATTTGGTATATATTCATAAAAATTAGCTGGTCAAATAACTCAAAATGTTTCTACGCCCAACTGATATAAAATATACGGAATGTTTCAAGTTAAATCGATATTCTGGTGAAACAAAGTGTGGTGCTTGATATTCTAAGATTTACACCAGTCCATTGAGCATGCAAATGAAGTAAATCAAGAACTCATACATACTTCTATTCATAATTCATCAAGTAGTAGGTACAAGATGTTACCACATGTTTTGCCATTGGCTTTCAAGAATGGAGAAAATCTTGAGAACCTAGGGCTACAAAGACAAAAAAAAAAAATGTCAGCATGCACAATTAACATATCAACCAATCAACTTTGCAAGTTGAAATTTACTATGTACTGGATATCCACTAGGACTGTATTGACAAGGCATAATGTGTCGATAATTTAGCCAAGAATCGAGGAGACGAAGGAAATCGTGATAGTTGTCCATCCTAGCACAACATACCCCAACATGGGTCTACTGTGACAACAATAGTTCAGTTTTGCTCTCAACAGAAACTCTCTTCTTGGTATCGGCCTCGATCTTATCCAAATCGGAAATGTTAGCCAAATACCCATAGAAGATCCTCTTTTTCTCCCCTGTTTGAGGGTCAACCTTTACTAGGTCGGGATTGTTCTCTTCGTCCTTGTATAAAGTTACGCGCTGCACAAGGGCCCAATTTCCCCTCCCGTGGTTGCCTCTTTGGAAATACTCTGCCAATCTCATAGCCTCCTTCAAACCAGATTGGTCACCGGAAAACTTTACCAAGGTAATGCCTAGATAGCCGCCTTTGTTGAATGATGCTTTTGATTTCCCACCTTTACACCCGATATCTGAAACCAAACATTTGAAAATAAGGTAAATACAGACTTCATGAGCTTAAAGATGTAAAATTGAAGGAAACCAGACATGCAATAGGTAGCTCTCATATTGCACATTTCATGAATAATGCTGCTAATCGCAGAAGGTTCTCTATCCTCCACCCCAGTCATCCCTTTTGCTTCTTCCTTTTTTTTTTAAAAAAATAAAAGATAATTAAATCACATAGTACATGAAAGAACGACAAATATAAGCATAAAGAGCTTCCAAAAATTGGAGGATCGTCAAAGTAGAAGTGTTGCTCTGATTTTTCACGTCAAAGGTTTTAGTGCATGCTATGTAAGAACATATTGACTTCAACAGAAGTAATCATTTTAATCAACTTTGTGAAGCCACATAACCAAATTGACTTCTGGTACAACGCCCACCATCCCCAGATCGAATTTTCATGATACTAGAAAGGATCATCCCTCACATAAATAGAACGACACTTTTGCTTCTCTATCCACAGCTATTGCCACAATTGATGCATTAATAACAAAAACTAAAAGCATAAATTTATGCAGTTGAACCCTGAAAGTCAAGACAAGTTCTATAAAAAAAATAAATCAAGTAATATAACAAACATGCACTAAATCATAATACGTTCAACATAAATCTAAAGTAACAAAACAAAGAGTGGGAAATCTAGTGCCACCTGCATCCCCAATTAACCCAACTTAAAAGCAGAGTTCTTCAATGCTGTGATATATCAATAGGATCTCAAGAAAATTGAAGCTGTGCTTTTACTGGCATTGCAACACAATGCTCCAGCAAGACTAGAGTCAGATAATGATAGATTTCTAGAATATATTTAAGTCAGGATGAGGTTGACTTTTGAAGCTTTTTATGTTTTAAGACAATAATTTCATTTTTTTGTTCTGCTTCTGTTTATTCTCACAAAAAAAAAAAAAAAAAAAAAAAGTTTCCCTAGAATAGTTAGTTGTGATTATGCTTTCAGGTGCTTTCAGGAGCTTTCAGGAGAAGTGATTCCCACCAAGGGATTCAGTTCCAAGGATCCAATTCAAATAAGAAAGGCAAGGAACTATACCGAACTGTGGTATACTGATCCAAGCAATCCCAATTCCCAGCACCCAACATTCAATTTTACTTTGGTTAAACTGATCTTTCATGATAAGAACTCATTGGCCAGGAGCTCCCTCTCAAAGAGCAATATATCAGCAACTCTTTACCATCCTATAGAAACCTACAAGTGTAACTTATTTTAACTCATGCAGTAAAAAGTTATAGGGCATATGTAAAACAAAGAATCATGACTCATGAGTCATGACTCTTTAGATATTTCTCAGAACCTATAAATACATAGACTTTTGTAATCATTCTATCAAGTAATCCATCCACATTATCATATTTCATCCTCCATTCCTTCCTCTCTTGTTATTCTTCTTTTGTTCTGTACTTATTGCCACAGTTTCCACAATATTACTTCTAAACTCCCCACCCTCTGCTATCCGCAACAATGGAAAGGGGACAGGCAGACAGCATGGCAGCTGGACATTATGGCAACACTTGCAAGTTTGAATAATTGGTGTCCTCTAAAACAAATTATCAGGAGCATCCAAGCTATAATCCTAATTAGGCGCCTGCAGCAGACACTCTTGCATTCTAAAGAGTCTAAAACTCTGAATTCCCTTTTCTCATTCAATTACTTATACATGTTCTGGCAGGGATATGGTGGGAAGGGTACTCAAACCAAGGAAAAATGCCTGGAAATCTATCACTAGGCTAAACCCCAACACCCCATATATAAGCATGTTCATATAAATATGAGCATACACTTTGCATAAGAATAATTGTGGTAAGTCCAAGATTAAGTAGTTAACTAATGGCATCCAATCTATTCTGTTGATATAAAATTTCCCACAATCGGACCTCTTAATCTCATAATAAGACCAATGCGGCAATGCCTTTACCAATCTTCCCCTATGTCACGATCCCACGTCCCTCACAATACATCAACCTGGCCATCCATACTACCAAATCATCCTATGTGACTAACATACAGCCAAAATTATGAACTGGAGCACCACTACATTCTTATTTTAAAGGAAATGAGATTCCATGCTCAGGAATAAATTCAAACACATAGAAAAAAAAAAAATAAAAAAATAAAAAAATAAAAAAAACTGAAGTAATAACATAGTTAAGAGATGTTGAGATTATAACTCATAAAACACATCATTACCATGAAACTAGCCCTCTCAATGGATATGTGAACCTAAACAATGAAGGCATTTTATTGATGCTCATGATACTTATGGTAAGAATGAAGAAATTCAATATTCAATTCTGAAAACTCCAGTATGCCATAAAATAATAATCTTAAAACTGCTGCCAGTAGAAAAGGTACGAAGATATTATGAAAAACGGGTAAACATCTTGGAAGCTGGGATATCCCTTATAACAGTAGCAAAGAGATGAGAAAATGAAGGAATTTGTTATACCTCTAAGGTAATCATCCATAAACTTGTTCCCATAACCCTCCACACGGCCATCTACATGTTTTCCTGTTATAGTGTTATGAATTATCACCAGTGGTGGCCATATAATCAAGTCATCTAGGTTTGCAGCTGCTTCACCAGCAGATAACAACTGGTATGACTTTGAACTATCAGGAGCAGTCAAATAGTTCCAGCCCATCAGAACACACAAAGCTTTGTGAAATCCCAAGTGATCAACTGTAGAGTCAGCATTGTCTGAATGGTATGCATGCATAATAAGGCTGTGCATATCACGAAATCTTTTTGATTCCCTGTATTATCAAATGAAAGTTAACAAGAAATTGAGAAAGGTCTTGAAGATGTTGATACTTAAAAATATACAGTATATCAATTAATATAGAAATCACAATTATTATAGTTAGAAGGAATGCCAATCCTGATCTAACCAAAAAAAAAACTACTCCTGATCTAACCCATTGTTTGTTTTCTAACCCTATTCTTGTAGTCAATCCTGAATTATCTCTTTAGCTCTGTCTCCTGAATTCATATTGCTTTCAGAGGTCACCTAGTCAGACCAGCCTTCTCATTATGCTATCCTCATTGCCCTACTTGTAACCCCAGACATAAAGACGATGCTTGGAAACTCCTTGAATTTTTCAATTGCTTCCCACTACTTCAGTCTATTCTTATTCCTCAAAATTCAAAGTTCAAAAATTACCTTTTGTAATGAAACACACTACTTACTATCAGGTATCAGCGGCTCAACATAACACACTTTTCAAAAATTAAAACAGTAAAATGTGATAATCCAATAGTCCTAGGAATCCTGACTACATAACCAACTTAGTTTTGCATACAAAATTCAAGCTTTTCTATTCCCCCTGTTTTTTGTGGACAAAATAAGCTTTCTAAAGATGCCCTCCTGCTCAAACAGGAAAGAAAAATGTAACCGTTTGGCAAAAGTCTAGTATGATGTGTTCTCTGACTTCTCTCATTATGGATCAGAACCCAGACTACTGCTACATGATGAAATATGATATTTAAACATTATATAATATCCATTTGCTCAACCTCATCAATATCACAACATGCTGGAAATCAATGTTTTTTACATAAAAGCAGATTTACAGCTATTCAGAGAGCAAGATGGTAGCCTGAACCAAAAGCACACAAAAAAGCAGTCATAATTTGAAAAGACCAAGTTATAACTGCCACTCAACCTTCTGCATCATGCCACCAAAATGAGCCATCACTAAGCACCCTCAGAACACAATTTGCACTTGTGCTAAATTTATATGTACAAAATCAACACTAACCCAATAATGCCTCAAGAAACAAATGAAGTAATTGTATCAAACAAATAATTGTTATCAAAATAATAGAGTGGCCATAATTTATTTCCTGACCTGCCACAAACTTCACATTGAAGATGGCCCTGCTTTCCATTGGCCAGATAGCGATTTTTCTGTTTTGCAACTTCATACACTGACTTGGCAAAACGCAAAAATGCCTTCTTTAAGGCTTTTTGATCAACCTCATGGTGCTTAAGGTGTTGTGTATTCACCTCAGCAACTTTCATTTCCTCTGACCCTCTACCTGTATGCAACTCATTCATTCCTTGTGAATTGTCACCTAAATTTCCCAGCTGCAGAAGCTGCTGCCTTTTCCTATCAATATAATCATTTGCTTCTGTTTCGTCATCCCAAAACTTCCTTTTCATTGAATTTTCATGCCCAGGCCCCGTAACGGGTCCACCCCCCTGCTCTTCTAGGCCTAATGAGCCCTGATAATCATGATTCCTGGTATGTAAAAACGGATCATCCCGGAACTCCGGCCGTAAATCTGGACTCACCGGGAAATTTCTATCAAACCCTAACCCCGGACCACGAAATTCCCTCGGTGGCAACGGTGAAAAATCATGATAATCCGGGGGCAATGCGAAGTAAGTCCTCGCAGAACCATCCGCGAGCACAAGCGTCCTGCGTTCGAGTAAGTGGACGCCATTCGCATTCGCAGGAGGCGGAGGCTGAGGCTGGTCAAGGAAACGGAGCGAGGGCATCGCAGAATGCGTGGCCTCGTCGGGTCTAGGGGACGAGTTAACGGGTCTAAGCATATGGGTTGGAGGGGTGGTTGGGGTTGCAGTGTGTTTTGTAGAGGGCCTGGGTTTATTTTCTCCAGAACGTGACCCGAATTGTGAGGGTCTGGAATTGGAAAACCGGCGATTCTTTGCGGAGGATTTGCGACGGGACTTGCGGCGGGAAGTGGCGGTGGAGGAAGAAGGAGGGTTTTGAGGGTTACCTCCGGCCATGACTTGGAGGGTCAAATGCTGATCGAGTGAATGTGATGCTAAACTGAATTTACATTAGTTTGAATGTTTGATAGTATGATACTTTGATTGAGTACTTGTGCTAGACTGCTAGGTTGAAGAGAAAAATAAGAAGCATAGTGCCGTATCCTATCAAAAGAAAACTTCAAATTTTAGCATAGTCTATTCTAGAGGTGTCCAAATCCCGAGCCTGATTCGATGCAATCGTTATATCGTGGACCAGGGTCCACAGTGCACTGTGTACCTTGGTCCGAAACGACGTCGTTTCAATGTTAGTGGATACGGACGCGAATGACTTCAGGGAATTCATTCTCTAGAATACACAGAATCCTTGTCTAGAATACACAGAATGACTTGAGTGAATACACAGAATATTGACACAACTACACAAAAATCATCCAACTAACATTTTAATACATAAAACACGTCACAACTTCGGTTTAAGTACCCCTAACATGAATACACAGAATCGTAGTTTACAATACACATAATACCTTCAAAGAATACACAGAATATGAAAACACCAAATACATAAACACATCACCCATGTATTTAAGTACCACTAACATTAATATACAGAATTCTTGTCTAGAATACACAGAATTACTTGAGGGAATACACAGAATATTGATACAACTACACAGAAATCATCATCCTAACATTCGAATACACAAAGCATGTCACAATCTATGTTTAAGTACTCATAACATGAATACACAGAATCGTAGTTACAGTACACAGAATGTTGTCAAAGAATACACAAAATATTAACACAAATACATAGACCGGCCGAAACGAAAAACGTGATTTCCAAAAAAACAAACCATTAATTAAAATGACAAAAATGACGTCATTTTGGTACGGGGTGCATAGTGCATTGTGCACCCTGGTCCACGTATAAATTGCCGACTCGATTGCCGGACTCGAATTGGGCCGAGGTCTAGATTAGCACTGATCAAGACCGGCTCAGGATAACTTGGATCGGTCTCATGTCGAGCTTATCCTAGGCTCGAACTTCTTGTGGGTCGGTTCCGGATTATGTCTAGAATTATTTTATTTACTTTTATATAAAGAGTAAATCACCTATTTGGTCCTTCAATTATTCGCGAACTGTCACTGTAGTCCCTTAACTCTGTAACCATCAATTTGACCCCTGAAATAAAATAAAATTGGTCAACTAAACCCTTCCGGCCGCATTCCGTCTAAGTTCCGGTGAGTAACTCGTTTTAGCAAGGGCAAAGTTGACATTTCATATTTTAATCCCAATTCGCCCTCTTTATATATTCAATAAGAACCCTAGTATGCGTACAACATCAAATCTCCAAGCAACAAAGAAGAAAGAAAATGTCTTCCAACAATACATCTTCAGCAGAATTCATGGGGGATGTGCGATGTAGGTGTGGATATTTGGCTCCATTGAAGATGTCATGGAGTTATGCTAACTCAGGGAAGTGATATAAGGCATGTCCAAGATACGGGGTAAGTGTAAACTTCTGGGAAAGTATTAGCTTATTTCTTGTTTTGTAATTCGAATTTGTGAATGGTGTATGGTTCGGGAAACGAGAGCTGCTGGTATTTTGAATGGATGGACTATGATGTATCCAAGCGTGTAGCAAAGGTGATAAGAGGTTTGTTGAAGATAGTAGATAACTATGAAAAGGAAATTGAGAAGCTGAAATTCATAAGAAGAGTTAGGAGTCCAAGATGATTTTTTTTTTTTGGATTTGGATTTGGATTTGGAATTGTATTTGCAATGTTTGTTATCAGTGTATGTATGAGAAATGGTTTACCAAGTGTAGCGCTATTGCAACTAAAGTAGGACTTCAATGGTGTAATGTACTGTTTATTTTTTGGTTGAATGAGAAGTGCATATTCTGGACTATTTGAATGGTTGTACAGAACTTAATGGTTTTACTTGGTTACACATAATATTTGTTTGGTCAATTCAATGGGTATAAATAGCTTAGAAATGCTTACAAGTAAACACCATCTGCTCATCTAACCATACATAATTTGTTGGACAGTAAAACACCACACAATACACCACGCCATTCTAAAACCATAGCTTTGGCAAAAAATCACAAGATTCATTATAACCAAAATGGTGACAGTAGGGTCACATTTACAGAAGAGTCTACAATTTGCCCTAACTAGTGACCAAGACATTACATATTTGTTGCAAAAACTGCACCAAGTGAGTACACTGGCTGCACCAAAACATTACATATTTCTTGCAAGAGTTTAGAATTTTTTGCCAACAATTCACCAAAACATTACATTGGGTCCTTATATTAGTATTTCCCAAAAATCCACCTAGAATTTACATTGCAAAAATCCTTCCTTACATACGAACCATTGCAAAACAGTCTAGTAATTCCTTATCAGTTCAACCTTATTGCAGAACATGTAAATTTTATGCCTCCAATTGTAAGATATTTCTTCCTCCTAGATGTAGGTTCATTAGCAGCAGCAGCACTTGTTGTAGATAAAATAAAGCTTGAAACACTTGGGATTACATTGCTTCCATTAGTGGCTTGAGATGGCTGGGATGACATTCCTTCCTGAAAATAAATGTCAGATTAGCACAATTCATAATTTGAAGGATTGAAGTCCAACTGCACTTACCATTTCATTTAACACAAAGTCAGGAACTTGTGTCTCAACTACCACATCTTCAAATTGCCCTTGAACTTCATAATTTTCTTCTACCTGAGAGACTAGTTGATGTAGCACTTAGGAATGTGGTTGTTGTACATACATGGAATATTAAATAAACATTAATATATAAGCTGAGTAAAGGCCATGTATAATATAAGTCTGGTTCAGTTTACCTCTTGTCTTTTTCCCTTGCAAGTTGTCCTGTTAGGACCTTTCATGCCACAGAGTTTACACTTTTTAAGTTCACCTTTCTTTATAACTTTTGTCTGATCAGGCTTTTCAATAATTGGATCAATTTTTCTCTTTTTTTTTTGGTCTCCCAGGTTGTGCCTTATACTTTGGTGGCAATAGAGGTGGCAGATTTGTTTTATGTCATAATTCTGGAGTCCTGATAAGTAAGATTGCAGGGCCATATGCTCTCAAATAGTGCTCCACAGAATAACATTCATGTACATAAAGCTCTGGAAGTTCACCCTTTTTCCTTATAGCTGCAATGGCATGTGAACAAGGGATGCCAGTGAGGTCTCATCTCCTGCAACTACACTGCTTGTTACTTAAATCCACCTTGAAAGGCTTGAAGTTGACATCATCTACTTGATAAATATCATCAACAACTTTGCAAGCATTGAATCTAGCACAGTTATTAATTTCATAATTTTTTGACAGACCATGAATGGATGATTCTTCATTTTGTCCCTATTCTTTTGCATCCTAGTCATAAGATATAATCTTATCTTCTCACACATGGTTTGAATTAGCTTATCCCTAAAATTTAAAATGCAATTGTTCCAAGATTCACACAAGTTATTCAAAAGCAAATCAGACTTTGGGAATGTGCTGACAAAGGCTCTACAATAGTGTTTTCGATCCCTTGCGTTTAACCATTCAAAAGCCTTAACATTCAAGCCATTTAGCTCCTCCATTCTAGCATGATAATATGCCTCAGTATTAGCCTTACAAACTGCCTATAATTGCATCTTGATTACATGGCATGTAAAACCATCCTTCAGAAAATTGGCATGCATATGCCTAGCACAAAACCTGTGTTCCAGCCCTGGAAACAGTTCCTCAACAACAGGTATTAAACCCTTTTGTTTATCAGAGATGATTGTCCAAGCACTAGGGTTATTAGACAAATTTAAGTTAGTGTCCAATAGCTCTAAACTCATCCTTAAAGAATTTAGCCAGAAATTCAGAAGTGACAACCTTGTTTTCATCTTGATTTCCACATGAATGAACAGGGTTGTATGTCTTGATAGTAAAAGGTCTATTTGGATTGCTTCATGAACCAAAAATACTCCATTTGCAAATGTTAATGTGTCTACACACAACCCTAACTTTTCTGCCCTCATTTTTCTTAAGCATCACATCCTTATGTCTCAAGGGTTCATGATATTGAACTGCCCACTTGAATTCTTTAGAGGAATTAAAAACCATTCCAGTCACAAATTTAAACCCTTCCTTTTTTAGATTTCTCTCTTCAAACACATTCACTGGCCCATTTACTCCTCCATCTGAATCTGAATCACACAAAGTTCTCAAAACCTGTTCAGACAGATTGCATTCAACCTCAACATATTCCTCATTTTGTTTACCTAAACCATGTAACCCCTGACCTTTTGAACTGGTAGCAGTGTCCCTAGTATTGTTTGTTTCAACCTCAACTCCTTCAACATCAGGTCCCTCACTAACACTGACACTGCTATCATCTTCACTTTCAATTGCATCATGCAATAGGGTATCATCTCCTAGTTCCCTAGAGATTTCTACATCATAATCCCATTGATCACCATACAGGTGTTCTACATATATGTCCAACTCTTTGTTATCTGGAATGTTAGTTATTAGCCCTAGGATATCAGCATCACTACTTAGTTTCATAACTTTAGGTTTTCTTGTGTTTCCATACTTATACCAAAACTAGACTTTTTAGTCACAAAACCTAAGCTGTTTGACCATCCTCCTCAAATCTAGAATACTACCTTCATCACAGTTAAAATGGTCAAAATACTCCAATGTTCCATTTGTATAACTAAACCTAGGTGTGCATACCAAATCCCTACCAATATGCACTTTTATGGTAAAGAATGAGTCTTCCTCACCAACATCTAGACAAATAAAAATATAATATTCAAAAAGAGTTAAAGGCAATGCATACACAGACATAAAAGCAAAAAAGCACAACCACATGGTCCTCATCATTAACTTGCTAGAAAATAACAAACAACAAGCATACATTAAGCATATGGTCCCCACTCCCAAAATATGTATATACAACTACATTCAGCATATAGACCCCACCCCCAAAATATGTATATACAACTACATTCACACATCACTGGTCCCCCATACTAATGCTGCACTAGTAGACCTATTAAACTCATAAAAGCTCAACAAACATCCTTAAAAGTAGTAAATAACCCAAACAGGAAAAAGCTTAAGGAATCAGAAAAGCAAAGGTAAACCAGTAAAATAAACCTAAAACCTAAGTATGAAAACTTATAACTTGGCATCCCAGCTGTTAGGAACATCATGTAATAGGTTTTGATGATACCAACTATTAAGTAGAAATCCCCAAGTCTCGACACATAGGCAAAACGTTGTAAGTTCGACAAGTAAACCAAGAGCGAAAATACAACCGGGTAACTTTGAGCTCAACTCGGAAAATATTTTAGCTTGAAGTAAACTTGTTTGAACATCTTAGAAATCTCGTGTTGTAATTTCATAGATAAAACAGAAGAAGGCACGGGACAACACTGGAGGAATAAGGGTCTGCGAGACATCAACTAAGTCTCGAGACCTGAGCAGAGTTCGAGAGGTAGTACCTCTCGATACAACCATCCAGTTCGAGACATAAGCAGAGTTCGAGAGGTAGAGCTCTCGATGCTTGGGTTCGAGACATCAAACAATCGAGACATCAACCTTGGTCTCGATAAACTGACACTTCTCCAGTAATGCTGAATGACGGTCAGGAAGCATACTTAAAGTTTGGAGAAGAAGAATATCATGGAGATAGAGGTGCCGAACGTGA